>NW_022710913.1:0-1895 GCF_011630105.1 Anneissia japonica
ACGGCTAGTGTACATGGAAATTAAACCGAATATTTGCTTTCTTTTCTTTGTCCTTTATTTTCTTTCCGCTTTTCTCACTCCCCACTTACCCCCGCCCCCCGAACTCTCTCACTCTCTCGTTTTGAGCGAGGGAGGGGGACTGGCCCTATGGACTATTGTCATAATTAGAGTTGAGATCGAGTTTATTATATTATTTTATAATAACACTATTGAGATGAAATACTTTAACGATAACATTTTAGTACGAGAAATAAATTGTCATAAATCATTTGTTTTTAAATTACCGAATTAAAATAAAAATCTAAAACAAAAGAAAAGAAAAAAAACACACACACACACATTAGGCCTTTTAAAGAACGGTAGATGGCAAACACCAATGATTATTGTGCTTGATGGATGTTTTACTAATGTTAGATCAAAATTACTTTCCCTCTCGTCTCGTATATTTTCGTATTTTTAGATGCGTGAGCCTCTGTATATATACTCATTTAGAAAATACATCAGTTGAAACAGATATTAAAGGACACATTACAATTTTATTTTTTACGATTGTTCATCCAAATTACAATTAGACCCTAAGATACTTATTTTTTATTATTATTATTTTTTTTATTAATTCATAATTATTCTCTTTTCTCTGTTAATGTAAAACAAATACTGTAGAAGCTCTGGCAGTATTATTATTATTAAATAAGAAAAAATTGAGTTGCACATTAAATACAACATGATAAAAATAAAGTTAATAAGTATAACTAATTTGCAGTATTTATTCGAATAAACGCCCCGAAACATTTATTATATTGTTGAGAAGGGGTTTTGAGGGTACTCGAGAGAGGTGTTTATTCGAGGCTATTTTTATTGTATAATATGGATACGTATACTCAAATAAACGCCCTTAATTTTTGACTGTAATTGTGGAGCTGTGGAACATAATTACCGTCAAAATGTGTTACTGCGTGGTTATAAGGACGTACTGATCCCAACCAGGTTAGAAAAAATGTAATTCTACTGGAGTGGAACATTAATAATAGAATGTATTGTTGTTTCCATTAGATTTGTTTGCAGTCATTTAAGGGGAGTATCATACATTACCTTGTATGAATTCATCAGAAATAACATATATATAAAATACAGTATATATATAATACATATTAACAATACTTATATATATTTAACAGGACTTTTTTATTAAAAGAGATATCTAATGTGTTTTTTTAAATAACCCTATAAATCATTTAAATACATTAACAAATGAGGGTGATATTTTATTACATTTATTTCTTTTTATATTTTATTAATTGTAGTCAAGCTTCTTTCTGTTCTAGTTTTTTAAATTTCTTTTTATATAAACATCATGATGGAGTGCTATAGACGCAGATCCATGGACAACACAAAATGCAAATTATAAACAGTCTTATAGGCCTAAATAAGGAGTTCAGATGGGTAATTAAATCAATAATTATGTATTTGTTTACATAATATATATGAATTATATGGATTTGTAGGCCTAGGCCTACTTTTAAATACATTTTAAAAGTGTGTACTTATTAGACTAGGCTAGGTCTAGGCTTAGGCTAGGCCATAAATTATTAAAATAAGATCTATATATTATATTATATCATATTATATTAGGCCTATATTATATTATATTATATTATATTATATTATATTATATTATATTATATTATATTATATTATATTATATTATAACACTACTGAAATACATTAAAAATTACTTCACTGATAGGACTCACAATTTTGACCTGGACAGAAGCTTTAACCCTCTTAGATCTCAAAATATATTTTTTTGCTTTCATTTCTAAAGATATTCCACAAGTCACCAATTACAAAGCTAAGAAGTAGGTCTACCCTAATAAAGAATGGACGTGTCAGGA
>NW_022710914.1:0-980 GCF_011630105.1 Anneissia japonica
TAATAATTGTGAACAGTATTACAATTGTATGCTGTAAGCAAATATATTTTAAAATATAATGTACATGTACCTCTTATTAAACAAGTGATTTGTATTTTTGTTCTTTGGTTTAGAGTCAATGGTACAGTATTCTGAAAACATTAATAATTATTAATTGTAAAAAAACATATGGGGAAACATAATAATCATTTAAAAACACACACTTATTCAATAATAATTGTGGACGGTATTACAATTGTATAATGTAAGCAAATATATTTTAAAATATAATGTACAGGTACTTCTTATTAGAGAAGTGATTGCTATTTTTGTTCTTTGGTTTAGAGTCAATGGTACAGTATTCTGAAAACATTAATAATTATTAATTGTAAAAAACATATGGGGAAACTAAATTAAATATATATTGCCTTTTGATATTGCCAAGAATTAATGTGAAACTATTTTATGAAATACATTAACAATTCATTATACTCTATACATTATACAGTTGTTTGTATGTTGTAGACCAGCTTTCCCGTTTCTCTCTTTCCCGTTCAAATTTGGGGCCGTTGTTTAGAGCCGCATAATTGATTCGTTGTTTCTTTCTTGTATTCATTGTATGTATACTTTACTGGTATAATACAGTCAAAAGACCTACTGTATAAAATTAGCACCAAAATTAAATGATATTTTATTCCATTACAGTATTGATTTCAAAACACTAAAACAGGTAGTGAAACATATGAATTGCAGTACATTAATTTTTGCAGGTTATCATTACAGTATTGATTGAAAAATGTGGAACTGCCGTATTTTTTTTCACTTTTTTTTTTGTTATTTCCAAGAATGAATGTGAAAATATTTTATGAAATACATTAACAATTCACTATACTCCATACATTATACAGTTGTTTGTATGTTGTAGACCAGCTTTCCCGTTTCTCTCTTTCCCGTTCAAATTTGGGGCCGTTGTTTAGAGCCGCATAATTGATTCGTTGTTT
>NW_022710915.1:0-746 GCF_011630105.1 Anneissia japonica
ATACAACTTCATATATTTTTATAAAAATGTAGTACATAAATATATTAAAATTCTAATTTTCAATTTCACAATTATACATCACGAACGGCAATACGAGCAAATCAACGACTGACAAGACTGAGAATGAATGAATATGTAGCTGGTATCCAGGGGGTTCATTCACTGATGACATCGGCAAGCCGACTACATTCACTGAGAGACGCACTACATTCACTGAAAGACGCGCTTGGCGTTCCATTGAAATTACCGGCGGCTCAACTTGTCGGCGGCTCAACCGGTCATATCCCCTAGTGGCCTAGTAAGTATGGCTAGGCCTACCTGGCCTAGGCCTAGCCTAGCACTGCAGCAGTTAGTCTACGGAACCACAATGCTTATTGAAATAAATATTGTACAAACAAATCTTTTATGTAAAATTTAGTGTCTATTATAGCCTTTGTAAAAGATTTGGCTTGGCACCAATGCAGTTTTTGAAATCCGACCCTAGGCCTAAGAAGCCTACAAATTAGGGGCCTAGCCTCAATTTTTAAAAAAATCTGCCTCCCCCCGCCCCTGAAAATTTCTGAGGGTGTGACGCTAAACAAGTATATTTTTCTTTTTGGCCTAACTGTGGTATGAAATTTGTTGGAAATTGATCAGCTCCGGTGATTACATAAATCCAAATTAAAAATGTTATCTAGGCCCATAGGCCTCGGATGTAAAGGATAGAACGTTACTTCTCCAGGTCCCTATAAACACCTAAATTAATG
>NW_022710916.1:0-1082 GCF_011630105.1 Anneissia japonica
TACATAGCGATGTTCTAATAGGCCTACTGTATCTAAATTAAAACGCATTTTACGACCCACGGATCGTTTTTAATCGTCACTACATAAATAATATTACACTTTATTAAATTAATTAAAATTATTTCACTTAGCCTACTTTTAAAGAGTACTTAGATTTACATTGTTGAATGTAGGTTGCAAAAATATATGCCTATGACTATACGGTACGTATTTCATTACACAACAACAAACAACAAATCTTTAGCTCTATTTTTTACTCAGATATTCCAGTTTAATGCCATTGTATGAAAAGGACTACTCAAAACAATTTTAGAGCTCCAGTCTGAAAATGAGGCCTGAACAACAACAACACAACAATGGGTACCGGAATTAAATTTAACACAATTAAGGCATAAAGGCTTAAGACAACTACAGTATGGTACACTCTCTACTTACCTATATGTATATTTTCTTACTTGGAAGGAACACCATTCCAAAATTCAATATTTCAGAAGATGTTTTTGCGACGACGTGTCTACTACACAGTTCCGGTAGTTCACATACACACATGCTTCAACCGTAATTTGGATATATGAGACAGGTGCACAACCAACCAGGTATCTGAAGGAAAATTGCTGCCAAGGACACTCTTCGGAAAAGAGTAGGAGATTGTCTCCCCGTGTACTGCACCATTGACCACCAGAAGGATCCCATTGGAAATAAGTCTTCTTCTAGATTTTCGAGGGCTATCCTTCTTGGTGTTTACACCGAATTGAAATCCATTCATCCATATATTTATTATTGTTTACTTGTTTTGTACTATGAAATGAAATTATGTTTAAGCTTAAATAGTATATATAATGGACTAATAGACTTAATTCACAACATTTAATGCAATGATTTCCATGATTCTTAGGTACCCTCCAGAGAATAATATAGATTAGATATCATTATTTTATTATTATATTATCTATTATCATTATTATATAATTCTCCGGAAGTAATGCTATAATTGCAACAGCAAATATTAACACAGCTATGTAAATATTTAATGTAACGTAATTGGATACAGGGGCGGATTTAGGGGCCTTTTGCAAAATAAA
>NW_022710917.1:0-1215 GCF_011630105.1 Anneissia japonica
ACATTTATTTATCCATCGACAAAAAAAAACAAATATATGCTGTATACACATGCTACAGGCCGCTTTAAATACATGAGTCTAGGATTCGGGGCTAGATTCTGATAGATAAAAGTTAAACTATGATAGTAAAAACTATCCCCCGCCAGACACCATCCCAGTATAAAATAATTAAATTTAGGCCTTTATTATAAACATTTCTTCGTGAACTGTCACCTAGCGTAGGCTAGCATTTTACTACCAGGCTACTACTATTATAAATATAGGCCTAGGCCTACATAGCCTAGGTACGGTAGGGACACTGAACAAGTTTTGAAGTTGTTTAAATCACGATCAAATTCAAAATTTCGCTGAACGCGTTTAACATTTTGCCATTCACAGGCAGTCAGCCACATGAAAAGGGGAGGAGTTAACTTCCAAACGGAATAAACGGCTCGAACGACAAGCTTCCAAACGGCATTTCACAGACGCGTTTGGGAGCTTGTCATATAACAATAGTAAACATGTTTGACCCGTTTCTGTCGTTGGGGATAATTTGTAGATCACGCCTTATTGGTCTAGGCCCAATATACTATTTACGTGATAGGCCTTGACAAAATTTTCCTATCATTTATTCACTAAATGATAAATAAAATGCAGAAATAAAAGCATGTACAAAACAAGTAATGCTGATTAATTGTTTTAAAATTTATATTTTCATAATCTCAATAGTTTATCAATTATTGAGCAAATAATATACACTATCAAAAATAAGCATTACGGTGACCTTGTCGAAAAGTTAGCTGGCACAGGGGATTAGAGGTAATGTTATCAACTGGCGCTCCGGTTGAACGGATAAGAAAAGAGCTGGCAATGTAAGGGTTATGCAGAACAATATGAGCCTGGTTCACGTTGAACTTTTATCTAGATATACATCCACTTAACTAGTTAAAAGTTCGACGTGAACCACTTAATTATAGCTAGATAAAAGGCTTAAGTGACTTAAGTTAAGTGACTTAACTTTACTAGAATAACAGTAAATTAACTTGCTTAACGGTAAAGTTGGCTCGGATTACAAGGACACGACTACGTAAAGTAGGCATCTAAGCCAGTGTTGTTGTATTGTACCACCTTATCATCTTCTGGCTGGCAACAACGTACTCCAACAATGCTAATAAACGTGGTCTTTAATTAGAGAGGTCTTATAAATAGAGGGTTAGCACAGTGTTAAAAGATAGG
>NW_022710918.1:0-622 GCF_011630105.1 Anneissia japonica
GGGTTAGCAAATATTGTGTTGGTAGTCTCATCCGATGAGAGGATTTCAAAGTTGTCTCTGATGATCCAGTGATAGTGTCTGCGGAGTACACGTAAGCACAAGTATTACACCTCGGTCTGTTGCACGGAGTAGTAGATCCTTTGGTTATACCAGTAGAGTTGATGGATGAACGTACAAGTTGGTTCTTGAGATTTTTATCTCTTCTGTAAGCACAGAGTGGAGGGTTAGCAAATATTCTGTTGGTAGTCTCATCCGATGAGAGGATTTCAAAGTTGTCTCTGATGATTTTGGCGACTTTCTTAGTGGTAGGATGGTAGGTTAAGACAACTGGTATCCTGTTAGTATCATTGTGTACTTTCGGCTGTAAAACATCATTCCGTGTTAGTTCGTTGATTTTGTTAAGCGATTTGTTAATGATATATACAGGATATCCTCTCACGTTAAAGAAGTGCATCATTTCCTTTGCTTTGGCGTGAAAATCATCATCGTCACTGCATATGCGCCTTAAACGGACAAGCTGGGAGTACGGAATTGAGTCCTTGCATGATGGGGGATGCGAAGATGTATAGTCCAAAAAAGTATGTGCATCCGTAGGTTTGTAAAACACGGATGTAGATAGTGC
>NW_022710919.1:0-1341 GCF_011630105.1 Anneissia japonica
CACTTAGTAACTCTGTTACTACATTTTATGAGTATTTGCATAAATCGGTGTATTGCTTCATGAATGGAACTAACAATAGCGTTAACAGTTTGGTATCTTGTCAAAATTATAGCTCTGTTTAATATTGTGTGCTATAATTTTTTCCCTACTTTTTCTAGGTAAATTTTTTTAATCACTTTTTTTTTTATAGATATAAAATTCTGGAAAAAAAACAAGATGGAGGAATGAATGAACTTCTGAATTAGTTTACAACTGATTGATTCTAACAAGGAATTGAGCAGTTATTACTTCAAGTGAAAACTGCAACAATTATATATATTTTGCTAATATTATGTTATCTATATAATAATAATACCATTATTTATATTCAGTTTCTATACAGTTTGCAGTTCATCACCATGTCTAAATTGTTTTCTATGCATGAACTACAAGTGATTGTCCAAACAAACCAGTTTCCATTATTAAACAAGATGACTTAGTTTTAACTGCAGATAACCAACAATTGCATTTTCCATTGAAAATGCTTCATCTAGCCAACAACTGCAATATTTAATGGATGCTTCGGCTAACCAACAACTGCATTATTCAATGGATGCTGCAGGTAACCAACTGCATTATTCAATGGATGCTCCAGATAACCACCCACATGTTACATCAAGCAACTGCTGTATTAACCATCAATTGCATTATTCAATGGATTAATGCATGCCCGATATGGGCCTCTTTATGATTCAATGCTAATATCTAGGTCTCAGTTTAAAATGGCTTTTAGACAATATAAACATGATAAAGAACTCTGTTTGTGTTGTGACTCTATGGCTAAATCTTCGGCTAATGACAATTACCTAAAGTTCTGGGAAAAGGTGAAAAAAAAATTAACGGTGGCATTCTTAAACGTTCCAAGGTAGTTGAAAGAAATTTGTAATATGTTGTCCTATCATGAAACTGTAAAGAATTACATTAATCACTAGGTAAATCCACAAGCTTTGACAATATCTACACTGAGCACCTTACACTGAGCACCTTCAAATTTTTAGTGCGAGGGTTCACACTTTTTAGTTTATGCTTTTAGCTTAATGCTATGGCATAGTCATGTTACTCCCGAAATGACATAAGGTTATTTACTTTTAATTAAGTTAAAGATATCACTTACAATGTATTTATTGTCCTATTACTTTAGCCACTGTTGTATCTCAGATATTTAAACTTGTTTATAGAAGTACAGTATCAGGCAACTTTCCTCTGGTGGTCAACAGATTGCTATAGAATCAGGTACCTCCACAGATACATATGTATTTTTGTTTTTCAACAAATTGTTGATTAGTATATGCGAAAGTGCAG
>NW_022710920.1:0-1800 GCF_011630105.1 Anneissia japonica
ATTCGGGTACAGGTGAGTTGTGGATGCGTGTATTTTATAATAAAATGCGTTCAAAACTATTCTGCATCAGCGTGGTTGAGTGCTACTGTAGATCAAATGTCAGAGGGAAGGTTTTTTTAAAATTATTATTCTTATAGCATGTCTGAAGACAAATAGTTTTCATATTTTTGTGGACGCTGAGTTTTTTTTCTAGTCTCTTTTGTTGAGTTCCCTCCTTTATCCATCATTTTCTGTTTCTTTTGTATTTTATTAAAAAGACGTCGAGTTATAGAGGATTCCTCTACTTTACTACAATTTACATAGTCCTACCTAAAAGCATTACGGTACCGCAAGGCGGTGTAGAGTTTATCCTTTTACCTAAATATGGCTTAGGCCAAAGTATGTTATCATTTCTGTACAGATCCCGTATATTGCATTTTGAAAGGCTTCAGAAAAGGCGTAGGGCCTATCACATTAATCTCACATGTTTCACATGTGTGCGTCGGGTACAGTGCTGGGCTGGCACAAAATCAATTGCCTCTAATCTCAAGAAAGGCCCAGTAGCATAGTTAGTTAAGGGTGTGTATTCTGAGGCCTACAGTTGGAAACTTGAATCTCAGTTGGGTGATTTTTTTACAGTTGCTGATTCCACTTCTCTATACCATTTATAACTTAATATATGCTAATAGCCATCAAAGCCTGCAAAATGGTTTAGATTTTACCACTTAACATTTCCGAATATATATAAGTAAATATATAAATATATAGGCCTATATATACATATATATACAGTATATATATAAATATACAGTATATATACAGTATATATATATATACTATATATATACATATATATATATATATACATATATATATATATATGTATACATAGAATTATGTATATATATCCTTTAATTAAGTGATGATTTTTAAAAAGTTGCTGGACCCCAACGGCTTTTTGGGCTATCCTGATCAAAATCTAATTGTCGTTTTAACGCTCTTTTTGCTATTTATACTTCATTGTCAATATTTCAATTGTTTTAATAGTTTTTATCGCTGTTGTCGTTTTCAGTTGTTTTACTCGCTTTGTACATCGCGTATTTTACCTTTCTACATGTGTTTTATTGCTCTTTGACAATATTTAACTTCTTTTACTTATGTACCTTGTTTGTAAACTTGCGATTTTGGTTAAATATATAAAGGAATAAATGAATATATATAGGCCTATTAATATATGTAGGTATTATTAAATATTACTAAATAAATATATCTTTATTATAGTTAAATTATATTTTTTCTTTTATAACTTATTATTATTATTAGGGCTATTTATATCATATATTTATATTTTTTAAATATTATTATCGATAATTCCTATCTTTTATTAAATATTTCTTGTTAACTCATTGTTGTTCACTAAAGTTATTTATAGACAGAGATTATTCATCCGGGGGAAATGACACATGTGTTATACATGTGCTCAACGTAAAAACCAAAATAAAAATTTAAACTCTTTTGTATGCAAAATAATTATCTTCTAGGAATACAATTGTTTCCTATGTTTCCTATATCAATGGAGTAAAGGTGAGTTAATCCTATCTGGTACCTATTGATCCAAGGTGATGTTGTTTTTACATCACGTTCAAGTACAAAAACATTTTGTTTAGACTTAATTCTGAAAAACGTCAACTCAGTACAGTAGTTTCTGTAAGACCCCCGGATGTACTTACAGTATTGTTTTCACAAATCATTTTATCCTCGATTTTCGCACAGTCCCTTATCCTCAAAGTTAAATATTTAACCAATACATACATACATACA
>NW_022710921.1:0-1491 GCF_011630105.1 Anneissia japonica
ATTATGGTAGTTCATCAGTATTTGATGTCATGATAAACAAGTGATTTGAAATAGAACTTCCAAATGTTATCATTGTGTAAATTTTATTTGCTTACATGAACATTGGTATTAATCAGGCTTGTCTTACCTAAAATTATTCCATATGAGAAGATGTCATACAACACAAAAAGAACATGTTTGAACTTGGGCAATAGTAAAATAAGAAGCAGGTGCAAACAAAAAAACTGTATTTTGTGGCCTAATACATTGGATTTCATACTACCATGTATTATAAGTCAATCGTGACGTCATCACTGTAACTCCCAATATTATTTGCCTATTCCCAAGCGTCCACTAATTTTTCGATTAGTGGACGCTTGGCTTGATTTTTTTTAGGTTCGTGTGCAAACAAAATTCCTCATTTTTTCGTCACCGCGAATACATCACGCACCACGATATAAATTGAATTGTAATTGAAAATTACTTTTGTAAAATAAGCTTATTAAGAACCAGAAGAAAGTTACTTCAAATTCAATATTAAGTATGAACAATTAAGGAATTCATTGAATCAATGGACCCTCATAAACACAACAAACTAAAAGTTTAATAGGAATATTCTAGACCTATTTTAAAGACTCCAGGAACAAATTTAGATGTAGGCCTACGGCCAGGCAGGAGGCCGCACTGGCCTCCTACTACTATGAGACCGTAGCCTACCCTAGTTATGAAATCTTCGCAAATTTTACCTGTCTGCATGCACCGAACAAAAGGACGTCAGAGACTGTATTCTCTCTCGAATACTGAAATGTTTATTTCTTTGACAAAAGTCTATCAAAATAGTATTACAAACAAGTTCATTCTAACACAATACAAATTACAAAAGTTATTCATCCGTCATCGTATCCGTACTGAACTGTGCTGCTGATGTGTAGTTAAACGCGTACTGCAGGAGCAAAAATCAGCATACGCACAGCTAAATGTAAATACGCACATGTATACTGATCATATCACTATAGCAACCGATGACTGCTACAACAGTTGGTTATAAAAAAACTAAAATTAAAAGAGTGTGATTGACTTATAGAGCAATTAGTAGAGCATGCATTGTACACTAAATGGAAAATTATTATACTTAGATTAGATTTTGCATTCAAAAATTTCCTTCGGGCCTTGCAGGCCCTCAGGAATTTTTTTCAAGCATTAAATCTAACCTTCGTACAATAATTTTCCTATAGTGTACTATGCAGAGCTCTACTAATTGCTTATTAGCATTATGATACAGTACACCTATCAGACCTACTGTATGTCTTCTGTAAAGATTTTAATTCATCTCTTAACCTTCAATCAATTTCCTTAAACTATTACTATATCATTATTAACATTATATTATTAATCCTATCATGAATCCTACCTACTGTAGTATCACAGACCCTAAACATGGCTATGGTAAACGCAAAGCTTTAGTTCAAATGAGACATCTGTGTATCTTAATTAATGTATATGTTACCATGA
>NW_022710922.1:0-1009 GCF_011630105.1 Anneissia japonica
CACATTGGTCTATTAGTAGACACCAAAATTGACTAAGTAGGCCTAAGCCTTTCAAAACAAAAAAAGTGTGTTTATTCCGCGGGGATGGGGGAAAGCCCCGTGGAACACTTTCGACGGATATTGATTGACGCCCGACCACGCCCACTTTTCTTCGTTTTGGACCCTGGGCAAATCCTGGCGCCACCCCTACTTAGTCTTTGGATTTTCCAATCCTAATCCAATGAACAACTTGTTATCTTCTAGAAGAGAAAATGGGCCTAATAAATTAAAATTACAACGTTTACAACACGACTGCAGAAGTTAAGATTTTGTTTTTGATGTTCACTGCTTTGAAACAATTTGGCGGCTATATTCCAGAAAAAAAAAAAAAAGAAAGAGAACCGAATGCTAAAATATGTAATTTAAGTAAATAAAGGCCTATTAACTTTCCAATGTCGTGCATATTTGTATTGTATGATGTTATTTATTATGCCCCTATTCAGAGTAGATTCTTAGTAGTATAGGCGAGGGTCTTACAACAGATTCTGCATGACCGAATTTCACGTAAATAAGGCATAGGCCTATACGCACTGCTGCGGGTTGCTGGACGCATAATCTAGTACCAAGCCCAAGACTACCGAAAAGACCTCCCGGTCAGACCTAGCCCAGGTTTAGTTAGTGGGAACCTCGCCCTACGAACGTCCATACTACTACCAATCGTCTGAAAATGGATTCGACCGTCCCTCACCCGCCAGTAGCATCAGCACAAGAGAAAACTAAGCTATGCATCAGCCTGCTCGCCTTGCTAATTTCACATTGGTAACACAGTGTAGTGTGATGTTTTTTGGTAGACGGCATAATTATACATGACGTCACCATATAGGATAATTATACATGACGTCACCATATAGGCCTACAAGCCACTTCCTCTCGGATGAACCCGTTGTATTTAGCAACTACTGATAAAACAGGACTAAGGAGATAGGAAACACACACAACATTAGTTAGTATTTTACATTTAGAAATAATT
>NW_022710923.1:0-4880 GCF_011630105.1 Anneissia japonica
TCAAAAATATGTGGGGAAACGTGTCCCCATCCCCCCAGGATCTGCGCACATGGTTGAAACATTATCGAAAGTTTGGAAAGTTTTTTTTTAGATTTTTTATGAAACTTTGTTCTCTGTTGGTTTATGTGTTTTCTCGTCTTGTTCTTTTTTTTCTATTATTTCTTTTTTGTTATGCTGTCCCGACACAAGATTTGTTCACTTGTCTTCTCAGGGCTTCCTTTTTCCTTTTTTACAATTCTTACTTTTATTATTGTATTGTGGTTGATCTGAATTCTGTCAATTCAAGATTTACATTATTTTTCATTTGGAAATTCTAGGGAAAATAGAATACATTCATTGCAATGTTAAAAATGATTAAACCATATAAGATTTAAATACAGAAAATTAAAAATATGTAAAGACAAAACATTTATTGTTTTCTTTCTATAATCCAAGGTAATCAAGTATGTTGTAAAATGTTATTAAACATTTACTCTGTACAGTACTTAACATATTATACCTGATACCCTGAATAGAAAGGAATGCATGTTTTACTGATCATCAATAGACCCATCTACTATTTTTAGTATTGGTAAAGTAATATTTTATAGACAGATTAATGACTCATCTAAGTTAAAAGTTCCAAAGGAGTCAATAAAAGTTTTGATGACTGTCCTCCAAACCTTGTTGAGGATCTGCTTCCCCGTCCGCTAGTGGTGACACAATTGGCTTCAATTTGTCTTTACCCAGTTTTCTACTTTTTTTTTCTGATTTTATCGATGGTTTATAATCAAGCAGTACTGGGGAGGTACAACTTGATTTCCTGCTTCACAACAAGACATCCATTTGTAGAAGCATTTCTGCCTTTCTATAAAGAGAGTCTATCTGGAGTGGCCTAGTTTGACATGAGATCAGGGAGCTTCAGCTTTGAATACACTAATATTGAAGTGTTAAACTGAGTATACATTGCATACCATGTTAAAGTCAGTTTCTTTAAACCTAGTTTTATTTATTTGGCCCTATGTTTATTAATTTTTAGTATATTATCAATAAAATAATTTGACCAGGAAGAAGAAAAAATAGGAATGAATCTTGAAACAGCTGAAATATTATCTGAAAATATACAATAATTTAAATCAATATGTTTTTGTGTACTACAGTGCTTTCTAGCACCAGTGGTGATATCATTTGCTTTTGAATTGTCTACATTTTTAGAATTTGTATTGTATTTATATTCATTTGACTTTCTATTTCAGACATTCCAAATGCAACTTCAAACATTGAATCTGGATGTGGTGAAGGTAAAGATATACATATGAAGACGTAAAGTTGAAATAAAACAAACAACAAAATAATTTAAATTTATACTGTAGTACAGCGTTCCGCAAACTGTGGGTCATGACCCACCAATGTGATTGCCAAAATATCTTAGTCGGTCACGAGACAATGGCCGTGTTCGACTGGTCGTTCTTCTTTAAACCACGCCCATCTGCACAACGGTAAAATCCTACTGAACGAAGACGACCAGTCGAATAGAAAACTTGTAAATACTCGACAAAACAAAATAGCTGCATAGTTACCGCGATACGCGCTGTGTAATCAAGATTGCTTCAGCTTGTGACAGTATGGGTTTTTCGTAAAAAAAAAATATTTTCATCCAGTTTTGGAATTATTTTTTGACTTCATGTGTGTAAATATTATAATTTTTATTTTCTAAAATTTAATCTAAGTTATATTAACGCAAACGTTGTTTCTAAACTGACCAATCGGCCATGTTTGTTTTGGTCACATGAATAACTTAACGTACTCTGGTTTACGTTAATTTTCGTTGTCAACGAAGTCTATTTTATGAACCAGTCGAATGAAAATAATACTCAACGAAAATTCGTACTCAACGAAATGAAGCAGTCGAATACGCCCATTGACAGAAATCACAAAATTTTAGCTAGGCCCTAATTTGTAGAGACCATATCGGCATAAAAACCACTTTATATTGTGATAAATTTCATCGAAAAGTCACCTCACAACTAAGACCATGACTAAACTTGATAAATGCACATATCTTCACACCAAGTTTTCCGCTGTGATGTTGTGACATCAAAGCTACCTAGATCTTGTGGGGATTCCCTGTGAAGCATGTTTAGATAACTTTACATTTTGTCTTTTCTAATCACTAAGCTACTGAAGTCAAAATCATGTCAAGAAAATACAAGAAGGAATAGGCCTACCTAGCATGGGGGTTTGTAGCAAATGGAGACAAGCCACAGTGTGTCAGTTGTGGGTGGACGGGATCAAACGGTCAATGAAGCCATTTCAATTAAAACTATCACCATTGCTATCACTATATGCTTTAGAACAATTATATAATAATTGTAAAATACTCTGAAATGAAACTTGTATGACGCGCAACATAAGCATTTAACTGGGTCATCAGTCTAATAATTTTGTGGAACGCTGCTGTGGTATGTCCAACCAAAGTTGTTAAATAAGTCTATAATTCATTGGAAAAATTCGAATCATTCCAATTTATATCATCAAGAAAGAATGTACACCTACAGTAATATGTTTAACAGTTGATAATGAACAGTTAGTTATTTTCAAGTGGAACCTCTTTCAATGATAAATTAATCTTCACAATTTTACCTTTTGCAATTAAGCAATCTAATTACTTTAAAATTTCCTTTTTTAGCTGTAACACTTTGTAAATTGTTTGATCTTAAATGTGGTTTGTAATTATATAGTCAAAAGTGAACAATTTTTTTAAAGTGTTTCTTATAATTAAATCTCAATTAAATTTAATTGTTAATTAACTTTTTGACTAGGTATTTTTTGCAATTCACATTATGCTGCCATAATATTGAAGTGTTTCAATAAAACCAGAATAATGTAGTGTCAGTAATTATGATGAAGTAGACCACAGGTGGAAAGAGTGCGACCCTTTGGCAATTTTGTTGCAGAGATTGTAAGTAATTGAAAACGTCACCTGTCATCATTGGCTTGAAAACTTACTGTTGTTACTCCCCACCGATCATTGGTAAAAGTACTTTTCAAAAAGGAATACACAATAATAATATAAAGTAATTTCAAATATCTTTGTCTGAAAGTTGCAAAATTGAACAAAGTAAACGGTAAAGGCAAATTGGTAATTTGACAATTCATAGTTTACAAAAGACCCTATTTCTGATCCATTATTTAAAGCAGAATGTCACTATTTTTTTATTTCCAAGGTTGATCTGGGTTGATTTTGTTAGGGTTTATTACTCCATCGAATTATAAGCATTTAATATACTGTATTTATTTATTTAACCTTTCTTTATACTGTAGGCACTTTCAGTGCTATAGTACTGATTTTCAAAGTGGTACAGTGACGAGAAACATATACTGTATACTGTGTAATAGCAATTAATAAAATTTAAAAAAATTTAAAAACATTATTTTAAATTATTTGGAAATTTAAAAAATAGTACAATGAATAAAATAAAATAAAAATTAAAAACATTATTTTAAATGATTTTGAAATAGAAAAAAAGTTGATATCTCTTTGAAATTAATTTTTAATTTTTGTGGTAGTTCATTTCAGCTTTTGGATAATCGATATAAAAATGTTCTTTTTCCCATTTTTTCCTGCCCGATGTGATATATTGGAAGAACCAGGTTGTTATGGGTTTGGCTACATCTACCTTTAGAATGGATAATATTGTTAAAGGTATTACAATTTTGAAGACAAATATTGAGGAGCATATCCTTTTATGCATTTAAAAGTTATAATAAGTAATTTTTTTCATTCCAAATCACATTTAGTCTACTCCATCCAAGGGCACTTAAAATATAATCAGCAGATATCCCCAATGAAGAGGATTAGAGCAAAGTGGGCATGGTCGAGTGTTGCTTAAAAGGTTTTGAAAGTGGTCCAAGGGACAAAGCCCCGAAAAATTTTGATAATTTAGGGGGTTTTAAAGGCTTATTTAATCGATTTTAGAGTCTACTAATATGTACACAATACATTTTTTTTTTCTCTCCAACAAATTTGTGGTCTCTCTCCCCGATCCCAGATTTTTGTTATGAAGGTAGCTGACCATTTTAAGTGGATTCTGGATTTATTAATGCCTATTATATGAATAACATTTTGAAGATTTCTTTACTTATCTTTTTTTTTCTATTTTAAAGGTATTGCTGTGAAAATTTATAAGCACAAAAGAGGTCCTTCTGACTCTGACGATCAACCATATCGAAAGTATGCTCTGGATTTGTTAAATGACCTTGATGAACATAAAAACTGTCTGGATTTTGATGATATACCAGAATTTTATGAAAAATTTGAGAACCTCATCATCTATTATGAACGTTATGGTTTAAAATTGACCAAGATCGGTAAAGGATCAATAGTATTTTATCTAATAGCAAATGATCCTAATGCTTTGATGAATCTGTGGGAAGTACATTCTAGTGGGAAGCTTATTGAAGATTTAGCGGGAATATTAGTCCCAGAGAAACATCAGCAGGAGTTCTTAGATGAATGGATGACATGCATCGATGAAACTGAATACAAAGCTGCACTAAGTAAGCTAAAAGCAAAAGGTAAGAAATTTTTAAAATAATATAAAGGCAATAGGATTGAAATTTTAAAATTAAATTCTTTTTTAATAACAAAGATGCTTCCTTGGCTATGTAGATAGGCCAAAGAAACAGGTATGTTTGAAAGCACAAGCAGATAAAAAAAAATTGTGATAATTAATTTCTTTTCACAAAGTAACTTAATAACTGTTATCTAATACTTTAAGTTGTGCACTATATTTTTGTATTGTTTTAGCTATTGCAGCAGACCCTAATTATATAACAATATTAATTTTCTTTTTCAATCCTCATACAAGCCTACATTGTGCTGACTGCAATTCAAGTTA
>NW_022710924.1:0-2721 GCF_011630105.1 Anneissia japonica
TTTTCGTTGTAGTCAAAAAAAAAAAAAAAAAAAATCTAAAATACCGAATCTCAATTTTGAACAATTTGGGTCGGTTGGGCGTGGCCAACACAATCATTTTTTTTATTTGGCCTAATAAAGTATGATTAAATATTATTCAAAGGTTTGCATGGCAAAGTAATAATAATATATTTAATGCGTGAAGTCACACCACATAGATAGTGCTGAAAAAAACTGTTGTTTGTTGAGAAGAGGTCTCAAGGTTTTGATTGAGTGCTTCAAAACTGTCTTCAAAACTTTTCTCAACAATTATTAACAGTTCTTTTCAGAGCTATCTACATGACATACTGCAAGTATTAACTATAGTATGATTAAACACATTTAGTAATATATTATCAAAACAAAATAATGATCTGTCTGAATTCGCATTCGGCAGGCAAGCCTCCCAGGGAAAGACCCAGTCTCCGAACAATTGCCACGCTACCCTACAGTACTGGGTATAAAAAACTGTTCCTTCTACCAAAGTGTATGAACAGAACAAGACAGCCAACTACGCTCATTGAGACCATAAAAAACGATACGCCCTACGCAGCTTGTGTAGGATGCCAACTAACGCTTGTAGGTACTTTTTATTACCCTGTCTGTTTATCTGTTCTACACAAGACACAGTACTTTTGTTTTCTGCTTGCTGAGTTCATAGCGGGCGTACTTCGATCGTGCTGTACTGGGTATAAAAAAGTACCTACAACCGTCAGTGGGCTCAGTGGGCGTCCTACGCAGGCGACATTTTTGTGAACGGGAGTACGCTCTCTTGTTGTATTTATACTCTTTGCTTCTACTAAAATATCTCATTTAAGGCACTATTTTATGGCAGATTAAAGAATGAATGCAATATACTTTAATCTATAATCTAATCTAAACATAATTACTGTAGTTTCAAAACTGAACTTTTGCTACATTGTTAGTTTATACTGACTGTAGCGTAAGTTATAACTTACTTATTATGGAATAAAACATTTAATTGAAAATTAGATGATTACATTTTGCTGCAATTAACACATCACAAAAAATGATGTACACTGCTGTAAATTTTACAGGTACTGTAGGCCTAGTGCTGCCTAAACTGTAGATATTTAAATGATTTTGCAAAATCTGTATTTATTAAAACCAGATTTTATTTTTCCAATTTTATTAACGTTGATAAAATGATCTGGTCTTGTTAAATAAACAATTCAACACTACAGTAATAATAATATCATGAGACATTTTTTCCCAGATTTTAACTTGAAATTTTTCAAATTTTCCTCTATTCTTTATAGGCCTAGGCCTGGCTAGGCCTGCTGTACACTACTAGGAAAAGTTTGCTCTGATTTCTTATTAACATAATTTCACTTTCAATTTTGCCACAAGATAGGATGCAACGCCTATGCTACCTGTTCTTATAGTTTTGCTTCCTTGGCCAGGAGCTGTGCTGGCGGTACAGTAGCAGGTCAAAACAGCAATAAACCAAAACGGCAATGATCAAAATGGCAATAATAACCCAACCAGCAATGAACCAAAACAGCAATGACAAGAACCAAAACAGGAACAGACCAAAACAGCAAAGACAATGTACCAAAATGGCATACACCGAAATGGCAAAGGAACTAAGTCAATGCCAAGTCTATAGCAAGCGCCAGCAGGCACGGGCCGCAGTTATAATTTTCTGAATCGTTTTGAAATTGTCCTGATAGGCAAACCGAATACCGTACTCGCGCAAATAAGCGCCCTGTTTGAATAAGCGCCCCCTCTCGAATAAACGCCCCTTCTAACGTGAAAATTTCCTTAAGCGCCCCCCCTTCTAATTTGAATAAACGCCCCCTCAATAACTCAATCAATCCTGGACTGTGTGGATGTTGGCATGATTTGAGGTGTGGAGTGGAATCACATTCTCCTTTAGTCAATATCAAAATGAGGATATTTATCTTGGACAGATGAGAGCTCCTTGGACAGACAGTATATTTCCAACTTTCATCTTCTTACATTTTTCTATAGCCTAGTCCCACTGCTTTTCCGACAATTTCCACCTAATACATTCTCATCTGAGTTTTCAAGAAAACATGCAATGATCATGCCATTATGCTGATCTCAATCAGCCGATGGCCAACAAGCTAACCACCACCAATTTCGTCTGCTATTCTGCTGTTAAGTAATACATGTACTCACAACTTTCTTGTCATGACAAGCCATGCTCTTTGGACGAAAGTTTCCGCCACACCACCATTCGTAATTTGCGGCTTCCTGATATCCTTATAATCGTTTTTCATTCAAAATATGCCTCTTGAATTTAATAAGTTCTCACAAGAACCCCTCGATTTTCATCTACTTCCATAAGCGCCCCCTCAATTTCCACTCTGTTTTGATAAGTGCCCCGTTCGAATAAGCGCCCCGTTTGAATAAGCGCAACTCAAAAAGTGCAAAAAATATTTTAAGCACCTAGGCGCTTATTCGTGCGAGTACAGTATTGCCATGGGCTCTTTTTCCCACTTTTAATGTTTATATATTATTAGATTGTTTGAAGGTTTTATTGTTTGAAGGTCTGCATGGTGAAGTAATAACAAATATGTTGAAGCTTGCGGTACACCACGTAGGTAGTTCTGAAAAGAACTGTTGTAGTAGGTAGTTCTGAAAAGAACTGTTGCAGTTTCTCTAAACTACAACAGTTCTTTTCAGAACTACCTACGTGGTGTACCGCAAGCTTCA
>NW_022710924.1:3377-5564 GCF_011630105.1 Anneissia japonica
GTATACATAAAAGCGAGAGTATTCCAGTGGATGCGATCTACAACCTCTGAATTTGCCTAGTAACGATGAATTCGTCGAGAAAATGGTAATATTTTATGAGAAATAGTCTGTATTTCTCATTTTTTTTATTCTTTGCGTAAAACTAAAATTCATGCCAATATTTTTCCATGATTTATAATAATTGGAGTAATGCAAATGCATATTTTCTAAAAAAAGTCATTTTTAGTGAAATTTTGCCGGGAATGGGGCTTTAAGTGTCAATTCCGTATTATATTTATAAATCTTTATAAGATTATACAAAAAATTAGATTTTTCTTAAAAATTGAAATTTTGCCGGGAATGGGGGTTTAAAAAAAAAAATTTCAATTTTTAAGAAAAATCTAATTTTTGTATAATGTTATAAAGATTTATAAATATAATACGGAATTGCTAGTTTAACTTAATTTAGACATTCCTAAGAATGAAAAAAATGTAAAATAAGACTGAAATTTTATTTTTTGTGTTCCACACAAAAAATAAATAAATGCGGATGAATTTTTCATGTTGATTTTGCGATAGGTCGTGAGAAGAAATATCGTAGGCGCCGAAAACATTAGCCTATCCAACGCTGCTGGCTAGGCCTAGCCTTACCTCGATTTTAGGTTCTTATCACACATAAAAACGGCCGACATGATATTTTCCGTTGCTAGTATTGACGCTTGTGAAATATAATATTTCATAGGAATTATTTCAAATTTGTTAAAAAACTGATTCTGACTGAGATTTTGACACTTAAACAAACATATCTCACCCTAACCGAACGACCGCATTGTGCGAGATGCGAAGTACAAAACCTAATCTCATTAGAGAGGGCGCACTTTATTGACTGTATAATATATACATAAAAGCGAGAGTATTCCAGTGGATGCGATCTACAACCTCTGAATTTGCCTAGTAACGATGAATTCGTCGAGAAAATGGTAATATTTTATGAGAAATAGTCTGTATTTCTCATTTTTTTTATTCTTTTGCGTAAAACTAAAATTATGATTTATAATAATTGGAGTAATGCAAATGCATATTTTCTAAAAAAAGTCAATTTTTAGTGAAATTTTGCCGGGAATGGGGCTTTAATCATTCAATTATTTTCAGTCTTTATCAATTAATTAATTCGTTCGTTCTTTCGTTTGTTCTTCTTTCTGTCCGTCCGTATCGTTGGGTTCGTTCCTTCTTTTGATCGTGTTGTTCAGTTAGTCGTGTTTTCATACATTCGCTCTTTCGTCGTTAAATCGTTCATTCTTTAATACTGAGGCTAATTTCGTTCGGCGCTCGATCATTCTTTCGTTCATTACCTTATTATTTTATTCGTTCATTCGTTTATTTAAATTCATTAAATGCTTTATATATTAATTGGTACACAGTAAATTATTCATTTAGGGCCTACTTTCATTAAAATCGCTACACTGTCGCTATGCCAGTGTTTTCAGTGCAATTTCAATTTGAAATTTTCAATTTAATGGACACAAAAAATAACAAGTTTTATGGTGCGTCCGAAATACCTTAATACAAAACATAAAATAAAATTTAAAAAAAAAACAGATTTAAAACACATTAAATAGGCCTAACCCTCCCCAATTCGACCGTCTGTCGGCTCCATGATCAGGTAGGTGGCGCTAGCTCACAAAAAAAGGTGATTTGAGGTGATTTTTAACTACTCGAGTATGATTTTTTTATGGACAGTGACTTGGGATGTGCGATATTATTGGGGCGTGCACGCCCCTTTTATGTTTCATCAGCATAAACACACATAAACCTGTGTAAACTCGGGTGTTAGTGAGACAACACGTGTGTTTGGGGACGTGCGAGTATCTGATTAGTCAGTTGTTTGATTGACGTTTGGCAAAAGATTCACTGTTTTCCATCTCCCTCAGTTGTTGTTGTTGTTGTTGTTTTTTTAATACCTTCAAAAAGCTGTATCTCACCGTTGCTTTTGTGACGTTTTTTGTATTTAACACGATAAACAGAAAATAGATTTAACGAATTTTGTTTGTTTCAATAATATAAGCCTCTATATATATCTATACATACATATATATATATATGCATGTATTATATATATGTATATATATATATTTACATACATATATATATACACATATATAATATATATATAATATATATAATATACATAATATATAAAATATATAT
>NW_022710925.1:0-1068 GCF_011630105.1 Anneissia japonica
TTATAGGGTATTAATTTCCGGGCCGGGGGAGAGGCGCTTGTGCACCTAGTAAGGTCATTTGGTCACTGTAGTAGCTTCTCCAACTTACTATACAACAGGAGCAGATGCAGATTTGTATAATACTGTACAATACAATAAAAATTTATCTTACTGAATATATCACACTTGGTTGGGTGTAGTGATTTATGTGGCCGCTGCATGGAGGATATTTCGTCGTTCACATCACGAACTAACACAATCAAAGTAGATTGTGTTAGTTCGTGAAATAAAAAAAGCGTCAAAATACGCGCTGTTGTCGTTAAGGACTTTATGTGTGGTAAAGAATACAAAATTGCTTGACAACCAATACGCGCTCGTTTTGACGCGCTACTGTGATTTCACGAACTAACACAATCTGCTTTGATTGTGTTAGTTCGTGATGTGAGCGACGATTTATCTAAAAGAATGTCGTAAAACAATACAAATCTGTATTTTTAAAATAGTTCAATTGCCGCGCCTAGCTGTGCGTCTAAATGCCTAGAGAGGCCTACCTTTCTATAGCCACTAGGCATTAGGGAGTGCCTAAGTCTGTATTGATTTAAAATGGCAATAAGCAGAGTGTTTGAATAATTATAATAGGCCCTAAAAGGTATAAGGCTAAGGCCTATATAGATCGTCATTGGCATAAAATCATTGATTATACAATAGAAAGTGTTTAAATACCTCCAAATGCTGACCTAGGCCTAGCTGGCAGCGCATGCGCATACGCACGTTTTTACAATCGGTTCAAATAAAGCAATAATAAAATTCATGTTAGATACCCTCCATACTCCTAGCACTTTTCAAAACCATCATCACTATCTTCGCAACGTTAAATGTTTTCTCAGTGATCCGCCTACCTCATAAATGTTCCTTTGACGGAACGAGGTAATTATTGAGCAATTCTAATACCTCTCCTATTGCGGGCAAATTGTGTCACTTATAATGTAAAATCTGCGTAATAACACTAAATGTCGTCACTTATAATGTAAAATCTGCGTAATAACACTAAATGTCGCTGTTTTTGTTAATTTGTCGAAATAAGGAGAG
>NW_022710926.1:0-700 GCF_011630105.1 Anneissia japonica
TTCAGAAGCGTCATATTTGGCGGATACCGGCGCTATATAAATGTTCTATTCTATGCTATTTTATTCAAACAGATAAATTACAAACGCAAAGGATGGGTATGATTTAAACAAATAAAACAACAAACACATTATACGGACATGAACGAATTTATGAACGATATGACGGACAAGATTTGAAAAAAAAAATTAAATAACGAAAACATAAGACGGACATGAAAAAAATCATAAAGGAACGAACGTATAAGACGGACATGATTCAAACAATAGAACAAAGCCAACATAAGACTGACATTTCTCAAACAAATAACAAACGTATCGGACGGACATAGACAAATGATACTGTGTAGACGAATGAATAATTTTGTAATGAACAAAATATTTATGAACAAAAACAAACAAATATGAAACCAATGTAAAAATGCAAGTTGTGATGATATATCGCTTCTGCCTTTATTCATAAATGAGGGATACTAATTGAAAGTATCCCTTCTTAATTGTTTTCCTTTTTTTATGGGGGGGGGGTGTTGGAGGGGTGGCGTTTTTCCCCCCACCATCTTCAGTACAATTCTGTACAGTACACATCATACGGGAAAAAAAATCTGTCATCGACTTCTGTCTTAAATTGTTGAACCTCTGTTTGGCAGCTTCATCTCGCCATTTCCTCACTTGCATTAGGTGAATATAATCCACATCCCTTATC
>NW_022710926.1:725-918 GCF_011630105.1 Anneissia japonica
TTATCTTCCAGCCACATCAGCAGCGTTAAAAGCTGTTGATGCGTTGACTCTTGGGAGGTGACTAACTTCTTGTTCATCATCAGATGAATCGTGATCCTGCGATGTTTCCACACCACTGATGATTTGAACATCCGTTAGCCACTGATAACAAAAAAAAATTATATTTTGACTTAACTTTTAACATTGTCACTTT
>NW_022710928.1:0-1248 GCF_011630105.1 Anneissia japonica
TTTTTTTAATATTTTCAATTAAATTTGTTTATTTATTTTTTACATATATTTTATTACATATATATATTCTTCTCCAATTCACGCCTTTCAGCAAGTTGTTTTAATTTTCTAAGCCTAAAGTTTCCAAGTTTAAAACAATAAATATTGAAGTGTCAATTTGTAATTGTAATATAATTATAAATTTACTCTATAACAATTTTGCTGAAGTAAATGCTACAATTGTAGCTTTTTTGATGAAAATAGTGTAGACAAAGCTTAAAGCCCCATTCCCGGAAAAATTTCACTAAAAAGAATGTTGCATATGCATTACTCTAATTATTATAAACAATGGAAAAATATTGGCATAAATTTTAGTTTTACGCAAAAGAATAAAAAAAAGAGAAATAATAGTCTATTTCTCATAGGAGATTACCATTTTCTCGATGAATTCTTCGTTACTAGGCAAATTCAGAGGTTGTAGATCGCATCCTCTGGAATGCTCTCGCTTTTACGTATACTGTACTTTAATACAGTCAATAAAGTGCGCCCTCTCTAATGGGATTAGTTTTTGTACTTCGCATCTCGCACACTGCAGTCCATCGATTAGGCCTGAGATATGTTTAATTGTCAGAATCTCGGTCAGAATCATTTTTTTTTAACAGATTTCAAATAATTTCTATAAAATATTATATTTCACAAGTGTCAATACTAGCAACAGAAAATATCATGCCGGCCGTTTTGATGTGTGATAACAGAACCTAAATCGAGGCCTAGCCTGGCAGTGTTGGATAGGGTAACGTTTCCAGCGACTACTATATTTCTTCGCAGACTTATCGCAAAATCAAACATAAAAAATTCATCAGCATTTATTTTTCGTGTGGAACACAAAAAAAAAAAAATCAAATTTCAGTCTTATTTTACATTTTTTTTTTCATGTTTAGGAATGTCTAAATTCAATTAAACTATCAATTTCGTATTATATTTATAAATCTTTATAACATATATAAAAATCAGATTTTTCTTAACAACTGAAATTTTGCCGGGAATGGGGCTTTAACTCCTACAAAAATAATGACTGCGTAAACATACGCACAACGTGAGTTTGTGAGACAGCACATGTTCTTTTTGGAAGCGCGTGTCCTTAGCCCAGACTGTTCTTGTCGGTCTTTTTAAGTTTGATTGACTCTCCGTAAAGATCTATAAACTGTAATTTAAAACAGCTTCTCAGTTTATAATCAACGTGATGTTTCAATATTAAGCAATTGTATT
>NW_022710929.1:0-1294 GCF_011630105.1 Anneissia japonica
TGCAAAAATACTCTTTCCCCCCCCCCCCCAAAAAAAGTATCGACCATAAAACACTAACGACCATTACAAATGACGCAAGTACATACAATGCATCCCTATATTTTTCCTGTTAATATAAAATCAATTTTTTTGTTCTATATGCGCGTAGGAACAAAATGATACCAAGGAAGATTAACTGTGGGGGTGGGGTGTACAGTGACCCCCCACCCTCCAGCCCATGGCCTAACAAGTGTTGTCTGAATTAATGGTCACAGATTTTGTTTGGCCTTTGTAGGAGGATGCTCATGATACGTGGGAAGCCATATGGCCATGCTTGCATAAAGGCGTTTGCAAGTTTGTATGATTTTGGGGACACTTGGATGAGGACATGGCCTCCGCCACCTTGGCCTCGCTGGTTATCGTGGAAGCTCACTGAAAGAACTTCCGTCTGAGCCAACCCCAGAGTCTACGGAATACAAAAATATTACAGCAATAGATTATTGAAATGGTTAAAGTTATTATTAATTTTTACAATTGTTTACTAATTACTTCAGATAGAACGGAAAAATAACTGGAAATGACAGGCCACTAGGCAAGTGGGACCGTCACCGTTGAATCTAAGCAACGTTTACCTAATGACAATATGAATTTACTACTGTTTAGAGTCTGCAGAAATATAATTACAATAACTACATCACATAATATATGCCATTTATACTCTTGTGTGCAAAGAGACTAAGGAACACGTCAACGGACAACGAGCGATTTCAAACCAGTGGCTGCACTAGAATTTCTTCGACGATAAGGCAACATTACGGATAGGCAGAGCGAGAGAAGCTTGGATCTCAGGGGAATGGCAATGCTTCGCTGAGGGGTTTAGAGCTAGCATGCCCTTAAATATGCAGAATGTTTGGTAGGCGGCCCGTGGTAGTTATTCAGGTCTATTTCCCATTTACAGCGACACGGGAGCGGCGCCGACAACGACAACGACTATAACAACTCATAAACTGTGATGCTGATAATAATGATGTTAACGACAGTGATGATGAGGAGGAGGAGGAGGAGGAGCTTTCCTGTATTCTTAGAGTTCTTTAATGATCTCTGTAAGTATAGACATATGAAGATTATGACGACATAGCGGCAAAAAATTTAAAAGTATGGAAATAAATGTAATTTTATAAAATACTTCCATTGAATCCAGTAAATTGAATATAGTTGGGAACCTATGATTTGGGCTTGGACATGGGAACATTTTGAAAGCAAAATTAGCGTAATGAAACTCCTAATTGATATTCAGTAAATTAGTAGTATCACC
>NW_022710930.1:0-954 GCF_011630105.1 Anneissia japonica
TAAATTCCTCCCACCTGAAATTTAGTGGAATTTTTTTTTTTTTAAATGGGGCTATTAAACGGGACACTGGTCCCACTTTAACTTCTATGGGATGAATCAGGGAGTATCACACCATAATCTTACCAAGGGATTTTCAAGAACAATCTGCCGTACTCGATAAATCTTTACCTATATTTCACCCCAACAGTTTGAAAATTAGTGAAAAGTATAAAAAGGTGAGGCTATTAAACCGGTCCTCCGGTCCCACTCTAACTTTGTTTGGGTGATTGAGGGGGCATCACATCATAATCTTACCAAGAGATTTTCAGGAACAATCTGCCGTTTTTGAGAAATCGTTACTCTTACATTTACACCCCAAACAGTATAAAATGAGTGAAAATCATAATCTTACCAAGAGGTTTCAGGGAACAATCTGCCGTTTTTGAGAAATCGTTACTCTTCATTTACACACCAAACAGTATAAAATGAGTGAAAATTATAAAAAGGTGTGTGGCTATTAAACCGGACCTCCGGTCCCACTCTAACTTCGATGGAGTGATTGAGGGTGTATCGCTCCGTAACCCCATTAAGGGATTTCCAGGAACAATCTGCTGTTTTCGAATAATTGTTTTCTAAATTTACACCCCTCCCGCCTAAAATTCTTCCCACTTGTTGTGGTGATTGGGGTATCACCCCATAAGCCTACCAAGGGATTTTCAGGAAAAATCTTCCCTTTCGAGCAATCGTTACCTATATTTACCACCAGTATAAAAATGACTGAAAATTATAGAAAGGTGGAGCTATTATTAAACGGGACCTCCGGTCCCCCTCTAACCTCGATGGGGTGTACACCATGCCTATGTGTAATCCAAGGGATTTTTAGGAACAATCTGTCGTTTTCGAACGATATTGTTTCCCAATTCCTCTCCTTATTGTTTCCCAACTCCTCTAATATTATCCCTACCCCTCCCCCAT
>NW_022710930.1:1036-6774 GCF_011630105.1 Anneissia japonica
CGCACACACAGTGAAGTAAATAGTGAAATCTGCAGTCCAACGCGATCGTATCTTATCTTATTGTTGGCTGGAATTGTGGGCTGGCTTGTTGTTGGCTGGCAGATTGTTGGCTAGCTTGATGTAGCTTACCGCGTGCAGCAGGCATGTTTTCGGAAGTAAATACCATTTTATACACATGCGCAGATCGATTCGCCAGCAGCGAGTCATCGCCAGCAGCGAGTCGCCAGCACCGAGATGTCACTGCAGCAAAACACTACTGACTAGCGGCGGACAATGTGCCGGTGTTGTAATAAAGTGTTGTTTTCACGCGAAGAAATCGCTAATGAATCTCCAATTCTAGTTACAGCACCAGATTCTTGAAGATTGTTACTTGTATCAAATTATGGATAGCTTTAGACAGTCATAACCGAACTATAGCTGACAAACTTGTGTCGGAACTAGGATATGCCTCTTGGATGAGGGAAAGACATACGAACGAGGATTATGTGAAAGACAACATCCTTACTTCCACCCTGTTTGCTATCGTCGTTACATGGACACGAAATCGATAGCAATGATAAGTTATCATTACCAAGTGTAGTGTAGCCCCGTCAGTACCTTACCCAGACACATTGTTGTACAATATATTAAAAATATTCTTTAAAAAAAGTGCTGACTGTGCAGGCCCTACCCCACTTAGCTTCGTGAGTGGATTTCCCGTACGATTGAAAATCGTAACGGTACTCAGGCCCGTAGCCAGGTCATTTCAAGGGGGGGTTCTCTGGGCGTGAGGTCCAGGGGCCTGCCTAAGGGCCACGGTGGGGTCGTGGGCGAAGCCCCCGAAGCCAGAGCAGTTTTTGTGTTTAATGGGTGTATATAATGTTTTAAAAGCAGTTATGTTTTGAAAAAGATCTATGTAATAAAAAGGTGGTAATATAATAAAATTAGAAAATATTTTCTGAGAATTGGCATGTTTAAATAACACCGAAAGACCCCTCCATCGCATAATCAATATCAATATACTCAACACATTTATTATTATAAAAAAAACAAAAGACTATTCCTCTTCTTCCTCTTCCTATTCTTCTTCTTCTACTACTTCTTCTTGACTCTCATTTTGTACACTGAACATAATAGTACTATTTTACTACATGGCTAAAAAAGCACAAATATTGTCATTACTACTGACAGGGCCATCGTTAAATTAAGTCAGAGCCCAAAATATAGCATCATATTCAATAGGCCTACGTTATCTGACATCATGAGAACCTAAACTTTAATACAATTATTTTTTATATACTAGGCCTAATTCGAGGCCTAATTCGAAATTATTATTTTAAGACTTTAACATAATACATACTGATTAATAATAGCTGAGATTTGATGCACATTTTAGAATTAATAATCGTTTTTAGTATTATATTAATCTTGTTTTTATATAGATAAATGTTCGATAAATTCTATCTTTCATGAAAAAAAAAACGAAATTCAGCGCGTCTATTTTCAATCTAATCAATGGCATTTGTTTGTAAACGTGCACTGACATCATCGTCCAATTCCAGGACTTTCGACGGTAAACTGGCCTGCCTGTCCCCGGTCCCAGGCCAACCAATAATAATTAGCAAAATGTTTTTTTTTTAAATATAGGCATATGGCGCATTTTGTACATGCACTTCAACTTTTACAACAAAAGCCTAGGCCTAGTACCTAGAGTACGTCCTACTGTTACTAAGTACTAGTTTGTGGTCGTCGGGGTATAATTCTGTCTCTAAATGAACGAGGAGCGAACCTAGCTTGTCAACATCTAGGCTAGGCTAATTGATTTTGAAATCAAGAACCCACCTTAAAGACGAAAAAACGTCAGTTATTCTACGACGTTTCATGATTCTTTATCACTAAAAATTAACAAACACTCGTTTTGACGCACTCCGTTCTCTAGTGTGTGTTTACTGTTGAAAACAAACTTCCTAGCCTAATTTTGTGACTGGCTATGATGACTGAGATGGACCATGTTGATTTATTAATAATATTTTGTTTGGGATGGAAAAAAGGAGAGTCAATATCCAAAAAATTTAGTGTGCGCTATGAACAGTATGGCTATGGAATTTACTAACCACACAATCCACAATCAGGTGATTAAGTCGCAAAACTTTATCTGCATTTGGTGGATTAAGTCGCAAAACTTTATCTTCGTTTGGTGGCACCATTTACTCTAGGTAGACGGCGACCGGTTTCGTTAACGGTTGGTACATTTCTTACAAACATTCAGCCAGAGGCCAGTGAAAGTTGAGACGGCAGCCGGGTTTTTATCGATGTTTGCCATCCTTATGTGTGCCATCGTAAACTCATGGTTTGCTGGAGTTGCGTTCAAGTTAAATCTCCGAACTTTTGAAGCTAAGATATTCTATAAATGTAAGCTTTATCACGGGCTACAATTTAAAAACGGGTTACCAAATAATGAATGAGGTGCTAAATTTTGATTTAATGCTAGTCAAGTTAAAAACAGACATTCTGTCCGAGTGGGACTCATTCAAAAATTCGAGGGGGTTCGCTAGAAAACAGGGGGGTTCGCTAGAAAAGGGGGGTTCGCCCGAACCATAAAAACCCCCCCTGGCTACGGGCCTGGTACTGGGTTTGGTCTACAGGAGTTAGTACTTCGAACAGGTCATTCCATTCATAGAAAAAGCCTTTTGATGGAGAAAGTGTACCTTTTTAGCAAAGGTTTGCCTAGGCCGAAACTAACTCAGGCTAGGCCCTATATAAAATTGATTATAAGATTGAAAAATATTAATCTTGTTATTGTAGTAGTGATAGATACTATGTACACGTTTAATTATTATTTATTCGTTAATGTCATTATATTTACATTTAAATTAATATATTGTTTAAGTATGAATTATTATGTTCATGTAAAAATTAATTTTATCAATTAAAATTGTATATTTTAAATAATATACTGTAGTAGGCATAGTTTAATGGAGATCATCAAATGCGGTTGTAAGACCGGGTGCAATCAAGGCAGATGTCAGTGCAATAAAATGAACATGAAATGCTCCGATCTTTGTCAATGTACAAACTGTCAGAACAGAGATGATAAAGACACCATGTAGGAAGATGCTCAATTTGCAGACGATGAATACCTAGACGAAATTTACATAGATGATTTGTTTGATTGAGATTTGATGTGTTTCTTATTTCATCATTATTATGTATAATATATAAAATTTAAAAAAGGTAATGTAACCGTGTGACCCTTGAGAATGTAAGAACTTCAGAACCATGAGACTTAACACATAGTGACACAGGAGTACGTAAAGCATTATCTACGGTATTTTTATTTATTTTGTACAGGTATAATAAAGAAAACTTTAAAAAGTATAATGTAATGGTGTAGCCCATGAGAATGTAAAAACTTTGGAACCATGAGATTTAACACACCATGGCACAGGAGTACGTAAAGCATTATCTATTTTTATTTATTTGGTACAGGTATAATAATAAAGAAAACTTTAAAAAGTATAATGTAACGGTGTAGCCCATGAGAATGTAAGAACTTTGGAACCATGAGATTTAACACACAGTGACAAAGGAGTACGTAAAGCATTATCTATTTTTATTCATTTTGTACAGGTATATTATAGAAAATTTTTAAAAAGTATAATGTAATGGTGTAACCCATGAGAATGTAAGAACTTAGAATCATGAGACTAAACACACAATGACACAGGAGTACGTAAAGCATTATCTATTTTTATTCATTTTGTACAGGTGTATTATGGAAAATTTTTAAAAAGTATAACGTAACGGTGTAACCCATGAGAATGTAAGAACTTAGAACCATGAGACTAAACACACAGTGACACAGGAGTACGTAAAGCATTATCTATTTTTATTTATTATGTATGATGTACAAAAGTTAAAAAAAAGTACCTTATAATGTAACGGTGTAACCCTTGAGAACTTTAGAACCATGAGAACATACTGCATGAGAATAATCACACAATGACAAAGGACTGCGAAACGCTTCACTGTATTTATTTATTAAGTATTATATAGAAAATTTAAAAAGTAACAAACTCACTAGAGCGCAAGAAGCTTTTATTAAGATGTATAACATGTGTACATAAATATAGAGTTATATATTGTATAAGCAAGCTCTGAGGAAGGGAGGAGAAGCTCTCAGGATATTTGAGAAATAAATATGAATTTTTCATATTTTTCAATTTCTATTTAATAAAATGTGTCCCAACATGTGTCAGCCGGAGTATACTAAACAAATATACATCCATGCACATCATAACAATGCATCAAGTTTAAATTTCCCCACATTTAATCCTTTATTACAATTTGAAAGTAAAATAAATACAATAATTTTAAAAAAGGAATATGAATGTAAAAATACTGTGAGAATGAAGTGTGTACTTTAGTACACATACAGGGAACATGCAGACACATTGTCAAAAGAAGTCAAAATACTAATACATTTACTTTAAATTGTTACACAATTATTGTTTTAAAAAGAATATCAAAGAATTGCAATTACAATAATAAAATAAGTTTTTTTGTTGAAATTTCTCATTAATAATTACAGTATGCTGTAAGTTGACGCGAATTGACGTGTACTGACGCAATCCGACATTACTTGACACGACGCGACGTGCTTCTGATAGTGGTATCGGCACTGCCGCAGTGCCAAAAAAACTGCTGTTTTCTATCGGCACTGCCGCAGTGCCAAAAAGTTGCCGTTTTCTATCGGCACTGCCGCAGTGCCAAAAAGTTGCTGTTTTCTATCGGCCACAGTGCGAAAAGCTGCTGTTAATTAATCGAATCGATGTTTTTATCGATAGATGACATTGGTATAATTCATAATTCATAATTTTATTTCACTCAAAACGTAATGAGACTGGTTAGGCAAAAACATGTCCCTGTACAAGATGCCTTCCAGAGAAACAATGATAATGTTAATGGCAAAGACATCATAATAATAATAATAATAATAATAATAATAATAATAATAATAATAATAATAATAATAATAATAAATAAATAAATAAGTAATAATAAAAAGTAAATGATAATAATAATAATGAATGAAGATCAAAATATATCATTGAAGTGAATTCAGTTATTTATTAAAACAAGATTTGGAGGGCTGGACTGTCATGAAGGTGTTGTATTAATGATGTTCTAAATATTTGCCTTTATTATATCAATAATTGATTAGGTCTAGCTTAGTCTATATTATTATTAACATTATATTATATTTGTTTAACAATTAGTTTAAATAATTATTTCTAATTAAATAATTAAATTTATACAAGGCCTAGGCATATACATAAAACAAAAAATAAACAAACAACAATAATAATAATAATAATAATAATAATAATAATAATAATAATTTTACGATAGTTTGATTAATGAAATAGTAATAATCAGCATATTAAATAAAATTCCGTCCATGCAAAACCTGCTTTTAAATAAAAACGTTATCTATTTGATTCTGTTTTAAAAAATAATCTTATAAATTATAAGTTTATTTTCTGCGATAATTTTATACACATATGCATATTCATGTTTTCAATGTTAATCTGGTTGATAAATAATATATAAAAAAATAAATAATAATAATAATAATAAAGGTGCTCGAATAATGCTTTAGTGAATAATTAATAATACTTCAATAATGCTTCTATAGGCCAATTTACGATAGTGTGATTAATGAGATAATTGTTGATTAATTTATAGAAATATAATAC
>NW_022710931.1:0-1219 GCF_011630105.1 Anneissia japonica
GTGAAAGCGAGTCTTGGGAAGAAGGCGAGTCTTCAAAAAACAAATAATGAGTATTCAGACTTTGGAAGATGAGGGTGATGCTTCGCTTGCAGTATCTAATAACTAGGATAAGATATTAAAAGAAAACATAAAGACAAATAAAAAATTAAAGGCAGCTTTTTTTTTTTATTGATTTATTGCGTGTTTTATGGTATACAACTCACATTTTAACTCGCCTAAGTTAAATCTAACGTGCTACTGCAATAGTTACACTTTGAGTTAATTCGACAATGCTATTCAAGTTAAAAGACAATTGGTAACCTGACTTGAAGGCCAAAAAATAACAAATGATTATTTTTTTCAGTGCTTGAGATCATATGAGTATAAAACACACATGGTTACACACGGGTTTCCGTGAGTTGTAATACTTTTGTTTACTGTAATTTAACTGGCGTAGCATTCTTCCTATTACGTACGCCTCACAGTTACCAGACGTCACAGTAGTCTGTCCTATTACAGCACTGTAGAGAGTGATTACAATAGGTCAGCAAAACTAGCTAGACTTTGTAATAAAATTGGGTAGCCTGCCGTACCTTTTTTTTAAGTACAATTTTCGCTCCGTTTTTTTTAGTACAATTTTCTCTCCGGTTCGCAATCTGGAATTTAAGAGTAGGTTGATACCCGGTGCATAGGCTGCATCACATCCCAAAAAGGGAGCACAAGTTCTTTATCACTTAATTCCTTTTCGATTGAACTTTAATTGTTTTAACACGTACCAGAAATAGTCTGTTTAAATTTTACTGGTCCAAGCCTCTTTTACAGTTTAATTCCAAAAACAAAACTAAAATTCTCAATAGAAAAAATTATTTGAACGGAGGGCTTGCCTAGAATCCAGACCCTATTACGTATGTCCACAGCATGCATACGTGATAGTGGTACCACTGCTTATTCGTTTACCAATGGTAATTTTCTGTTTATTCTGGGTTTATACACCCAAAATGCACATCTGCGGGAGTTTTCAATGTAGGCCCTGCTTTAGGAAGCTTATTCTGCCCCCCCCCCCATGGCAAAAGGGCATAACTGACATTTTTGGCGAAAATGAGTTATATAGCCTAGTGGGGTCAGTACATCATGTTACACATGTTGACACAAAAAAAATTGTAAAAAAGTGTCCTCCGGGCTAGATAGGGGCATGGCAAAAGGGCATAACTACACAATTTTCAGTAAATTCCCAAGGCAA
>NW_022710932.1:0-878 GCF_011630105.1 Anneissia japonica
TTTATTCCAGGTAGGTCAACTCAAACTAATCTTGCTAGTTTTTTACCCACCGCACTTAATGCAATAAACTCTAAATTACAATGTGACATTATATTCATAGACTTTTCCAAAGCTTTTGACTGCATTTCCCATTCTCAACTTATTTTTAAAATTCAAAAATTTGGTATCACCGGTCCCCTTCTTAGCTTAATTTCTGATTATTTCTCTAATCGCAGTCAATGTGTGGTTATTGACGGTTTTTGTTCTAAATCCAAACCCGTTCCATCTGGCGTCCCCCAAGGGTCTATCCTTGGTCCTTTATTTTTTAATTTATTCATTAATGATCTTCCTTATTTTGTCAACAACTCACATTGCCTTATGTTCGCTGATGATCTGAAGCTGTATCGTATTGTCGGGACTGAGAGTGATGCCAGGGGTCTTCAGGAAGATCTTGATGCTGTCGTTGCATGGAGTCGGCACTGGGGTCTTTCTCTCAATGTCTCCAAATGTAAATCAATGTCTGTTCCTCTTAAATTAAAACCTTTATATTTTCCTTATAAAATTGGGGATATTGTTTTAGAAAAAGTTTCTGTTCATCGCGATCTTGGTGTCTTTATCGACTGTAAGCTTACATTTTGTAAACATATTGATCATCTTATTAGTAAGGGAAACAGAATGCTTGGGTTCATTTGGAGACATTGTAGAGAAATAAATAGCCCTGGTGCCATTATTGCCTTATATCGTTATTTAGTTACTTCTCATTTTGAATATTGCTGTGTTATTTTTAGTTCAGCATCCGAATCTCAGTTAATTCGCATCGATAGGATGCATCTGAAGTTTATTAGGTTTTTTGAAAAATGTTTTAATCGTCCTTGTAAATTAATGTGTCCTAGGAATAG
>NW_022710933.1:0-2277 GCF_011630105.1 Anneissia japonica
TATAATTTTAAAATAGTTGGAAGGAATGTGGGAATTTTTGGATTTATGAAACTAGCTTACCAAACTAATTTTAAATTGGCCTTAAATTCAGTGATTTAATAGTAGTCAATAATAACATATTGGCTACTATTGTATATTTTCGGAAATATTTCAGCCGCTCCAAATCTCTTTCCTATTCTTCCTTCTTCCTTTATTTTTTTACACTTTTACGTTTTATTCATATTTTCCATAATGTTATACGGGTCATTCTATATGAACTCAAACAAAGTTGAAAAATCTTTGCAGGTGACCGACTCCGATTTGGCTCAAATTTATTTTGGAGATACCTTTACATGAATAATGAACACATGCAAAATTTTAGACTTATACTCCAAGTGGTTTCGGAGATATGGCCCAACAAAAATTAGGTGCCATGCCCCCTTTTCGGCCTCGCAACCTCGCAAATCACAAACTTAAATTTATAGGGTTTTTGGAGGTCAATATCTTGGTAATGAGACAGAGGTAGGGGCTGAAATTTGGTACTCAGGGTATTTCTGGCCCAGGCTTTCAGAAACTGCCACCCGAAAATCAGCAAAAATGTCATATTTTTCAGCCGGAACCCTTTTCAGGGATCCCTAACTCCTATATTATGGCTTGGATATAGTCAATCTCTCTTTTACTCACAGACCTGTCCTCAGATAGCAGGATTCTAGCACAATTAACTATCTGTAAGTGTCTTACCCTCACAGGGAGGACTTGAAAACTGATTTTTTGATTTCCGCCTATAAAAATATACACATTTGAGAGGGCAATAACTTGAAAATGAAAAAAGATAGATCAATTCTGACAGCAGATTCTGAAAGCCTGGGCCAGAAAATACCCTGAGTACCAAATTTCATATTGACCTCCAAAAACTGTATAAATTGAAGTTCGCGATTCGCGAGGCCGAAAAGGGGGCGTGGCACCCGATATTTTGGGGCCGTATTTGAATAGTTATGAACACTGTCAACTGAGGTGAAAGTATTTTGGAGAGAAAAATTATTGTAGTTTTATAAATTATCCTAACCCTTAATGCATTATTTTTCTGTTTTAAGGATACTACATGTATATTTATACGACTCGATACGGAAGCATAGAGGGTCACAAAGCTAGGCTTATATCCCCAGCATGGACAGTCACCGACCTTGAGCAGTGTGTTGAGTTTTGGTATCATATGTATGGATCTGGTACAGGAGCATTGAGTTTATTCATTCGGCCCGTTGATGGTGCTTTGCCGGCCACTCCTGCAGTAAAGATTATTGGGCATCATGGTAGTACTTGGCTCCGTGCCTCATACGCCATGCCCAAGACTGGAAATTTTGAGGTACAGTTGGCCTATGTGAAAATGTAGTGATGATGATTTAATAAACAAAATTTGCAGTGGTCACGCGACATTTAGTTGGTACATAGTCATACTAATTGCTCCGTACGTTCACCAACTAAACGTCAATAAACATGCTGATTATTTTGTATGTTCACCAGAAACTCCAATAACATGCTGATTGCCCTGTATGTTCAGTGGTAAACATACAAAGCGATCAGCATTTTCCATTTAGTAGTGAACGTTCAAAGCGATTGGTGTAAAAGATCAGAAAAGGAATGTTAAGGCTTGAAATCAACATCCCAGTGATAATGCAAGAAATAATGGTGAAAGGGTAGTAATGGTTATTCAAAAACAATGTGTCCCACTCGCATATTACGCTGATATAAAACTCTCGCTGTATCCAATCTAGCTGCATATTGGAGTCTAGGCTTAATTTTAAACTCATATACTTGGAGCCAACATCTTTTAAACTAAGTTTTACAATTAAACCTGAGACAACTATTCAAGGAGATTAGAAACAACCCGAGATTTCCTTTGTTCTTCCATCCCGGAGATTCATTGTGTGTTGCATGCTTTTGATATGCAAATCCAGTCAACTAAACACGAGTCTTGCAGCCAAGCGAACGCTTACTGCGCATGCTCAGTTCATAATCACTGAGCCATGTAAATGAAAACAACTACCGAATAGGCTTGCCTGACATCGTATCCGAACTTGTTTGCGGCCGAAACAGCCCTACGCCCCTAGGCCTATAATGGCTAGGCCTAAACTAAGGCATAATTTAAGGTAGTATTTCATATTTATAATCATGTAATCCATAAAGATGTTTAATGTAGGTACAAACAGGTTTAGCTAATCTCAGTATATTACCTGTCAATGACTAATGGTTCATGAATATTAGAGAAAAGTGTATTTTAATAGCTGATGTTTCCAACAT
>NW_022710934.1:0-1806 GCF_011630105.1 Anneissia japonica
AAACATTAGAAGGAAAAAAGAAATAAAAATGAAAGAAACGATATGGCAATTATAAGAGCGGAATACGAAAGGAAAGATAAGAAACTATGTAAAGACTAACTAACTAAAACCAAAAATATTGGATAAATAATAAACAGTACATAATTTTGTTTATGGTTTATTTTCTTTGCTTTTGTTAAAGCGTCTCAAGGTTGTGACAACATGAGCGCTATATAAATCTAGAATTATTATTATTCTCGCATTAGCGGTATTATTTTATAACTGTTCAATGACTACATCCTAAAAACCATTCACTGTAGTCTCATTTTACCTTACCACAATTACTGTAACATGACATGGGGAAATACTAGCAAGATTCAGCCTACCAAAAAATGTGCGATCAGCTGTAAGTGGTGATGTATGGCATGAACACATGGCTGATCTCTTTCCCCAGTTACAACTGCTTAATAATTAGTATTTTGTTATATTCTAATGACGGTTGCTTTTATTGTAGACCATCTTCTTTAGTTCTCAGACTTCTCAAGTTCTATGGAACATCCGTAGTTGTTACGGAAATTTGCCTAATTATGGACGTATTAATACGGAAATAGACGCTACAGAATTTTATCATTAGTCTAGACCCAGATATATATTGGTCTACACATTGTCTAATGTTCAGGACAATGATTTTTGCCATCAGGACCTTTGGCTCCATTGTTCCTAAGGACCCTGGACCACTCGGACTCTACTGACAAATTATTGTAAGACCCAAGAAAAGTGACCCATAACATGGGCAAATCAAGCTTTTTGTGTTGAGGAGGGGGTATTATATAAGTTTGAGGGCGGTCCGGCTCTTCCCCCCCCCCCCTGAAAATATTTGTTTTCTAGATCCTCAAATATGCATATGCCAGCATTCTCCGGGGTATATTATCTATGTTTAATCTACCAGCACACATTTCAACATGCTACCAAATTTCTTTCTCAAGCAATTGAATGGCTAATCTGGAATGAAATGAAACAACATACTATTTTGGCCATTTCTCTGCATAAAGCACCGAAGTTGGGTGGATGTGTAGTTCTTTGTCATCACGTATTGTACGATAAGATCCACCTTGATGAAGTCGTGCAGCATTTGCAAAAAATCCAGCGACAATACAGCGACAAACAACATCAGCATCACCTTCACTTGACACAAGTTTGATCTTGAATTTCGTTAAAACATTTTCTAGTTGTTTACGGATTGATGTAGCCCTAAGAAGACCTTTGACAAGGAGGTATGTAATAAAATGAAAATAATAATAACAAGTGTAAAGGCATCAAATCTTTTTTGCATAATGCACTGTATAAGTATTTTATTATAAATATAGTAAAACATGAATTCATAGGAACATACAATTAACTTATCCAAGTGTCTTGTCAAATAACACAAGGATTGCAACAGGAATTGATCTTAAATTACTGACCTAATCAGCCCTCTCACCAAGATTTTTTTTAAAGGGTGGTGGAATTTCAAAAAATTTTCTCCAAATCGTAAACTTGATGGTACATTGGCATTACAAATCAGAAAGTATATTTCAAATATACTTTAAATGCCATGGTAAATCGGCATTACATACTGGCCTAAATATGAAATCAAATCTAGGCCTAGGTAGGTAGTCTGCCTATCTTTTTTTATCCTCACACACGACTGGTTACTCACAATTTTCTAGGCTACTGTCTACTGTGTATACTAAGCAGTGAATTTTCTTTACTGTAAGTTGACAAGTTCTGCCTTCAACACATTGGATCAGGGTATCTTGATAAATACAATTAAATTTAAATTTGGTA
>NW_022710935.1:0-821 GCF_011630105.1 Anneissia japonica
ATTTATTTGATCTCATAAACAAACATTAAACAGTAATTAGAAAAATGGGTAGGGCCAACCAAAAACTAAATTAAATTAATCATGAGAAAAAAAAAACTTACACAAACATAGAATTATCAAAATGATGATGATCTCTAAAACTGCAAAATTAACTAATGGTCTTGAAAGCTTATCTCAAACTAGTGGATGTCAGTTGCCTAGAATTATTGTGTTAAGGACAATTTGCTGCAGTCGAAATATATGATAGCCCACCAACCAAAAATAACAAAAAAAATTATATCCTCTCAGAGACAATGACAATAATTTTAAATTCTCTTGAAATGAATGTCATCTTATATTCGTAACCCAGTCTTCAAGACAAATATGCTAAATAGATGGAGAAAGTTGAGAGATTTTGGATTTTGAAATCTAAACGCCTTTTAAAACTAATTCAACTTACTGCCATCTTGATATATAATGCTGTGAATTTTAAATAATTCAAATAATTATTTAATAATTTGGAATGGATAAATCATCATGGTAAAGTAATTATTAATTATTAGTTCATTAAGCTTTTATGACAGATGCAAGTTAAGTAAGGATACAAATAATGATTTTAACATGATATATGTGCAGACATAATAAGAAGTATCAAACTTTCTTATAATAAAAATTTTTGAGTGCATTTTTAATATATGAGCTGTTTTTGAACCCTAAACCCTGCATTGTCTGAATATAGGCCCTACAGCAAGTAATTTTATTTTTAGCAAGTAATAATTAAATGTATAATATCTTTGCAGGTGAGGACCCTTATTATTACTAGTATCTGATTGTCTTTATTT
>NW_022710936.1:0-810 GCF_011630105.1 Anneissia japonica
GCCGCGAACGAACGAGTCGGTGTCTTTGTGCCGGATCGACGAACACGTCCTACTGCTGAGCGGCGAGGCCCTAAGGAACTGGAAACGTACGATCTGTCGAACGAGCGACACGGCGGCGGCGTCTGGAAGGTGGACGCGAACTTCGAGGAGGTCGGAGTCGATTCCTACGTCGCGCACGCCGCCTGCCGGCACCACTCCGACCTGTGTCTGTGGTACGTCGACGGACACGGAGATCCCCTTCTGATCGTGATGAGACGTGCGAGCGGCGGATTAGCGGGTAGGAGGACGCACGGGGAATGGAAGGTGATACTCAGACATCCGATCGCCGTTCCGGAAGAGCACAGGCAGAAGGACAGCGAGCGTCTAACTTTGCATTCTTTTCCCGAAAGCGACGCGGTCGTCGCCTTCCACGGCAACGTCGTCACGACCGTTCACGTTCCGTCCGGCTCCTTCAACTCCACATCGATCCCTTCGCACCCGACGCCTGGAGATTGGGTGTCCGAGACGAAGTTCGCCGACGCCGATTGGGTGTCCGAGACGAAGTTCGCCGACGCCGATTTCGTGTACAGGATCGGTCTTAACGGGATAGTCGACAGGGTCGTCTTCTCACGATCGGAAACGTTCGGTGTCAAAATCAAAGTGGTGGACAGGACGACGACCCTCGATCACGGGTTCATCGTTACCGCCGTTCCGCTCCTCTTCCCGGAAGGCTGGGTGCCCGCTACGACGATGATGAACACGGTGTCTCGAAGGGTTACCTCGAAGAGGTTTTCTCTTCTGCGAAGGAAGAACTCCGGAAGAGTTTAGAGC
>NW_022710937.1:0-702 GCF_011630105.1 Anneissia japonica
TTGTCAATAGGGTCACCGGGCATTGATGTGAAGAAAAATGATGGACAGTATTTTCATACTGTCGTACTTGTTTATGTCAATCCAACATGGTATTGCCTTCAATTTTAGTGACATAACAGCCTTAAATTTTACTTTTGACGTCCAGAATTATTTTTCTTTTAGTACGGTAATCCTTTCAAACGACAACAAACTTTAAATGTACAGACATAAATTGACCGTTTAACAGAATACAGCAGATGATACCCAGTATAGTTATGAAATTGTTCTTGTTGAACTTTATTGGCACATGAACTTATAGTCACAAACATATATATATTCCGTCTATTTGGGTCTTGTGTCGCAAATTCTTGAACAAAAATAAAAATATGATTTAATTTCTAATGCACATGTAAGGAACCTAAGGTCAGTTTCATGTAAATGTTGTGTATTATTAAATGGTGATTTGGTGTAATGTTAAGATATTCACACTTAAATCGTTCATCATTCTGCGATGAACCAATAATGGAATCCATTTTTTAAATATATTTTACGCACATAGACCTATACACATGTTTTGTTACAAAGCTTTTTATATTTTCCTTTATTATACCTGTTACGATGAAAAAATAATATCACTAATACAGTGACTCAGCGTCATACTACAAAAAAATAGCTCTAAAATATTTTTTTTTAAACAGATAAAACTAAATAAAATTTTTCCAA
>NW_022710938.1:0-1436 GCF_011630105.1 Anneissia japonica
TAATGGTGGTACTGTATAATGTGACAAATATACATAATAACGAGTCAAATGGTATACAGTATGCCACAAAATACATCTCAGATATCCGAATGTTCTACATCCCTATCCTATAATACTGTACAGACTTACACAATAAAATCCCTTCCACGTAACTACTATAGTTTCTAGATAACATTAATTCGACTTTTCGAATGCAGCATTATCATAACCTAATTGTGAGCCTTCATAATTAGATTACAATTAAATTATTCCTCCATGTTTAAACTTACCGTTGAATAATCCATGTTGAACCAGAGAGCTCTTGTGAAAATAAATGCCAGTCTGGTTGCCAGTTGTTGTCACGAGACCGCTGTAAGCACACTTTATTTACATTGTTATTGATCTGGTGGCTCTGACGTTTCTATTGACTATTAGGCCTATTAGTGTCCATTGTACAAAGGAGCGCGACCTGTACTTTGGCATAGCAGAGAGTATATCTATATGCGTTTCCGGTTCCTTCATCTACAGGTGTGCAAATAAATCGTAATTAATCAAGTGATTAAAACAATGAAAATACAAAAAATTAAACTTCTTCGTAGCCAATAATTTTTTTTCCTCTCGGTTAAGGACCTGTTCTTGGTGATGGTTATGATGAAGAGAACGAAAATGATGAGTATGTACTTATTATGGGTTCGGCCTATTGTGTAGAGTGTATCTGACGTTATTTGAATCTGTTCAACCATGAATCCTCTGTGGTTTAATGGTTCTGACGCTCGGTTCGAATACCGTTAGAGGGATTTTATTACACAATTTATTTATTTATAGGACAACATTCGGAGAGAACTATGCTACACGACGTATTATCATGTCTATTCGAACACTGTATTCAAATTTCTTTGATGATTTCATGAGATGATATTAAATAGAATAAATAGCGCCAAAATCGATCACTGGGTCACCTTTCCGTGGTCCTATTCTTCACTGTGTGCTTCAAAAAAGCCAAAATTGCGTTATTTTAGGGGTTACCCCACTCAGATCTAAAATTAAACCCGTAAACGGAACTATATATAAAAAAAAATAAAATAAAATAATCCCAAAATTGGTATTCTTATTAGCTTTGCTAACTTTAACCATGGAGGAATAAAATAGATTTTATTTTATTTTATTCCTCCATGCTTTAAAACAGCAGCCTAGAGGAAGTAGAAACTTTATCAAATATGATAAAATGTTAACGATTGCCAGGGTCTGATGTTATGACCCATGGTAAAAGAAGCCCATTCTTATGTCAAGAAAAAACACAATAGATTTAGGTTACTTTGCAATGCGTCTATTAGGTTTTATCGTCAATGCAACATTCGTAAGCCTACTTATTTTACATGATAATAAACAGCAAGTAATCCAAAGGACAGTGCTTATAAAAATACATTTCGATTGTCCAGCAAATAATTCAAGTCATA
>NW_022710939.1:0-870 GCF_011630105.1 Anneissia japonica
GAGTCAAAAATGTAATTTTTTTTTTGTTTTGTTAGGGTTAGGGTTAGGGTTAGTGTTAGGGTTAGGGTTAGGGTTAGAGTTAGGGTTAGGGTTAGGGTTAGGGTTAGGGTTGGGGTTAGGGTTAGGGTTAGGGTTAGGGTTAAGCAAAGTGAGAAAGGCTGAAACAAACACTATTCCATTGAAAGTTTAAGGTTTTTCGGAAAAGTACTCGAAATATGGCGGAAAGTCAAAAATTTGCACTAAGTGCTCAACACGGCGAGATAAGCACTTTTGTGCAAAAAGTAACAATGTTAAAAAGTTGAGTCAAAAATGTAATTTTTTTTAAAAATCGACAATGTTAAAAAGTTGAGTCGAAATGTAATTTTTTTTAGGGTTAGGGTTAGGCAAAGTGAGATAGGCTTAAACAAACACTATTCCATTGAAAGTTTGAAGTTTTTCGGAAAAGTACTCGAAATATAGCGGAAAGTCAAAAATTTGCACTAAGTGCTCAACTCGTTGAAATAAGCACTTTTGTGCAAAAAGTGACAATGTTAAAAAGTTGAGTCAAAAATGTAATTTTTTTTGTTAGGTTAGGGTTAGGGTTAGGGTTAGTGTTAGGGTTAGAGTTAGAGATAGGGTTAGGGTTAGGGTTAGAGTTAGTTAGGGTTAGGGTTAGGGTTAGGTTAAGTGAGATAGGCTAAAACAAAGACTATTCCATTGAAAGTTTGAAGTTTTTAGGAAAAGTACTCGAAATATGGCGGAAAGTCAAAAATTTCCACTAAGTGCTCAACTCGGCGAGATAAGCACTTTAGTGCAAAAAGTGACTATGTTAAAAAGTTGAGTCAAAAATGTAATTTTTTTTTTAGGTTAGGTTTAGGGTTAGGGTTAGTG
>NW_022710940.1:0-902 GCF_011630105.1 Anneissia japonica
GTACAGCACGAGTGTTGCCACCAATGTCGGGAAAACTTTCCTCGAGGCTTTAGATCAAGCATTCCAACAAAATCACACACTACATAAATTGTTTAATCGAAACACTGTCAAAATTAGTTACAGTTGCACTGGAAACCTTAAACAGACCATTGATGGCCACAAAAAAGCAACCATAAACAAGAAAACAAATCAGCAAACCAACAAAGGATGCAACTACAGGAAGCCCGAAGAATGCCCAATGTCTGGCCACTGCCTCAAAGAATGTGTTATCTACCAGACAACGGTTACAACTAATAACAAACCAAACCAAACATACGTACGACTCACAGAAAACGCATTTAAGACAAGATACAATAACCACAAAGCCTCCTTCAGGAACAAATCCAAGAGACTTAACACAGAACTAAGCAAGTACATATGGGAACTAAAAGAAAAAATTATGGACTTTAATATTAAATGGAACAATCTCAAACAAGCTAAACCATATAACCCATCATCAAAATGCAACCTGTGCATATGGGAAAAATATTTTATAATTTGCAAACCAAAAGTAGCTACACTAAATAAACGTAATGAACGCGTTTCAGCATGCAGGCATGCCAACAAATTTCTTCTAAGAAATTTTGTAACTTAATTTTATTTTAACCCCCTTCTAGCATGCAAACATCTTTCCCATGTAATGTTGCTACTTCACTCATGTTTTTCACTTTAATCCCTTTCATTGTTTATCAATCCTTAATCTGACCGAACTAATTGAACCCTTTGTATTACCGCTCGGGCTTTCTGCGCATGCTCAGCTTATCTCAATCAATTGTATTTCTATGTTTTTTAGTCATTAGGCAATTTTAACTGAAGAGTGTCACACCATGTGTGTGGTACGAAACTAAGTAGTAATAAAATGT
>NW_022710941.1:0-482 GCF_011630105.1 Anneissia japonica
TAATAATAATAATAATAATAATATTAGTAATAATAAAAGTATTATTATTATTATTATTATTATTAATAATCATAATAATAATAATAATAATAATAGAAATATACTCACTCATTCTCTCACTCATTTACACTAATATTTTCACTCATTCATTTATTATTTTATTCATTCATTTATTCACCCACTCATTCAAACAATCACTATTTCATTCATCCATTAATTTATTCATTTAATCATTCATTTATTCATTCATTCATTCATTCATTCATTCATTCATTCACCCACTCACTCAATCATTTATTCAATCATCCATTCATTTATTCATGCATTAATTCATTTATTTATTCACTCTCATTAATTAATTAATTAATATATTCATTCATTCATTCATTCATTCATTTATTCATTCATTTTCATTTATTTATTTGATTTTATTTATTCATTCATTCATTCATTTTCAATCATTCATTTTTATTCATTTATTC
>NW_022710941.1:489-676 GCF_011630105.1 Anneissia japonica
TATTCATTTATTCATTCATATTTTCATTCATTTTATTAATTATGGTTATAAAACACATGTGTATTTTTGATTGGAACTAATAATAATAATTTTTTTGGAACAGTGGCGGATTTAAAGATGGTCCAGCTGGCCTGGCCTGGTGCTAACCTAAAGTTTTCAAAATAAAAAAATGGAGAAAAAAAAAGAA
>NW_022710942.1:0-192 GCF_011630105.1 Anneissia japonica
TTGATGCTATTGGAAAGTTCTCAATAATAATAACTGAGATATATATATATTTTACATTTTTTTAAATTTTTTTTTTTCAAAATGTCCAACTCAAAGAGCTCAATCACCAAGCGCATAGAGGCTTTTTCGCATGATGCGCTCTACAAATCTAACTATTATTATTATATTTAATTTAATTGTGAACATTTTTTT
>NW_022710942.1:338-800 GCF_011630105.1 Anneissia japonica
TATATATATATATATTTCATTTAATTGTGAACATTTTTTATTTTATTTTACAGATGACCTAAAACTGATTACTTATGAAGAACAAGTTCATATACAAAAAATGGAAATTAACAACAATAATTAGTTTTAAATGCATTATACATTTAAGAAAATAACAATTTTATGTTATGTTAATTATGAATCAAAATAAAATTCGTACAAAAATGAATTTGAATTGCGTTGTTTTGCAATCATTTTTTACATTGTTCTTTTACCTTGCTTAGCAATCTCCCCGACTGCAACTATTTATAATTTTTGAATAAAAATAATTAAATTTGCCATTCGAAAAAAATGATTAAAAAAAAAAAAACAAGTCTCGCCTAAAAAAAAAAGACTATTCGAAGAAATGCCACGTTTTCATTCATCTGAAATTGTATGCACACAAAAACAAAGAGAGAAAGAGAAAAAAACAATTACCACATT
>NW_022710943.1:0-828 GCF_011630105.1 Anneissia japonica
CACCATAAAAAAAAACAATTCAATATAGAGTATAATTAAACTATACTTCATTACATAAAAAATACGATACACTACTACAATTACACCATTTAAGATAACAATACTGTATGATGATACAGGCCTGTTATACAGCCTAAAATCATCTTAGGTTTTTAATGAATTGTTTTAAAATGAGTTTATTTCTATAATTAGTGAATACAATCTAATTAAAACAAAATACTTGGTTTAACAGGACCACCCAACATTGTTCACCCTGTTGCCCACCCACTTTAACAATGGTATATTCCAATTGGGTGGTTTATGTCCTGGGTGGTTTATGTCCTGGGTGGTTTATGTCCTACATTCATCTACTATCCTTGTGTTGTGGTCATATTAGACTGTTATATTTTTAAAGAAGACCATTCAGCAAACAACATAAAACAAAATTGCCACGTCGAAGTATGCATAAAACGTACAATTTCCTGAAATTTGGAAATAGAGCGGACTTCCTTATGATTTTTCATTATGTTGTGGTCATATTAGAATATAATATCACTAAAGACCATTCAACAAACAACATGAAACATAGGGCCTATATCAAACTTTTAGGTTAAAATTTCTGCTTCCGAGCATGCATATAACGTAATTTTTTAGATATATATTTTCATGACAGTCGAGAATGTACTGATTATACAACTTATAGATAATTACCGTACTGTTGTCCAATTGTGTGCATTGAAAATGTGATGAACTCGGGATACGACCCTCGGTTGACACTCATATCAAAGGGCCTGTTAATTAACCTTGCACAGGTGCCTGTCGTCACCTGCTACAATGCCTTCTCCTTAT
>NW_022710944.1:0-1511 GCF_011630105.1 Anneissia japonica
ACATGATAATAATTACAATAGTAACGATAGTAATGATAATATAATATGTAATAGTAAAACTAGTATATAATGTATAATATGTAATATGTAATGACTCATCCATATATTGCTACTAGTTTTACTATTACATATTATATTATCATTACTATCGTTACTATTGTAATTATTATCATTTCTTCTTTTATTATCCATATGAACACACGTGGACTCCTCTTCATGTTATATATACATACATATATATACATATACATATATACACATATATATATATACACATATGCACACATATATACTGCCCTGCTCTGAGAAAAGGCATTAAGTACATTTTTTTCAAAATTGAGATTTTTAGCTTATGCGACTCTCGAATGTCTAATCTATCACCCTATTTTATCAAATTTCCAAAAATATGTCTGGAAATATGAAATTTTGTTTTAAAATTGGGCATTATCTGCAAATTTTGCTATAAATACTCTGAGAAAAGGCATTATGTGCGCGGAGCCTTACATACATGCATTAAACGCTTGACTTCACGCAAGACAGATAGTAAGTAACCAATCAGATGCTAGTGTAATGAATATCTAATTAATTAGCTTGGAATTCTTAGCAAATAATGCCTAGTTAGTAACTGCTTTATTTCGAAGAATACTCTTTATTTTTTACGGCGTTTATATATAATTCTGTGATTAATGCAATACTTTTGCCGAAATGATGCAAGTTACAGCGCAAGACCTTTTTAGAAGTCTTTTGGAAGAGTAAGTACAATATTGTATTTTATTATGTTTCATACCTATTAAGTATTAAATTTAGATTATTATTATTATTTAGTAGTATTATTTTTTGTTTTATCAACATTGTATGTTTTGTATTGTGTTTACTATTTTTATTATTATTATTATTATTATTATTATTATTATTATTATTATTATTATCATTATTATCACTGTTATTGTTATTATCATCATTATTATTACTCTTTCAGGCAACCAAGTGGTAAACCAAATATGGATAGACACAATTTTCGCCACCGAGATCGTGCTCCACTTCGAGGAAGGTACATTGAGTAATGCAATTGTGAAAGAAAAAGTGTAAATAACTATTTTTTTAAATGTAAATGTCAGAGCATTGTAAATAAAACTTTTTAAATGTTTGTATAACCTATGTTGTATTGTATTATCATTTTAAAGATAATAGTTGCCATGTATATTATAACTTAATAAATATAAATTTATTAATCCTATATTTAAAATTAGCACACCATTTTTATATATTTTTCTACATGTTATTGTTAATTAACAAGTTATTATCAATAAACTTTGAATTTGAAATTACAATGCTTTGTCTATTTTATTATTAGTCAATAACGATTTAATTATTATGATAGGCCTATTCTAATTATCAATCGATAATGGTGATGATTATGATGATGATGATGGTGTGGATGATGATGTTTAAGAGGATGAAGAGATTAAAAAATATGATGACATGCTAGTTACCGAACCATGAATAAAATA
>NW_022710945.1:0-1624 GCF_011630105.1 Anneissia japonica
GACTGAGTAGGCCTACTATCCTTTATGCAATAAAAATAACAATATATTATGCATTTCATGTTGTCATGTAGATCGAACACTTAATGGATAAAGATCTGAAAATAATTGCTATAAGCTCGCATCCGATCCTGATTGTAATTTTTTTTGTACAAAACACAAGGTATATTCGTGAGTGGGGATTATAATCAATAGAATTAATATCTTACACTAACTCCATGACCGGGCCTACTAATTAAATACGACTTGGAGACATCGGACAATTGGCAAAAGTTATTTACATTTTAAAGAAGGAATACAAATTGTGAAATCAAGATTGACGAAAAAAAAATGTGTTTACAGTTTTAGTGTTTGCTATGTAAAATTAACCACTCATACCCACGGAAAATGTTTAAATCAAGAAAAATTATATTCTTTAAAATTGACTACAGAGAAAGTGAAAAAAGAATTTTAAACTAATTACTACTTTTTATTTTTGTTGGATTTTTCAATACTTCAAAAGAATACTTTATGGATTCATAAACTTAAATTAGCACAAACCAGACCACATTCGTATTAATATACACAATTTATACAACTGATACTGGTGGTTAAGATGCTTGCCTTCCGGTCCCATGGCCCCGAGTTAAATAGCAAACTGCTTCCTTTGGGCTTGGGATGTGTGTGTTTGTCTTAAGATGGTATGTTTTTAAATGCAGACCTTCTCCAGTTTCTGGGCGGTTCGTCGTGACCCCTTAAAACCCTGTCTCTTATACACATCTAGATGTGTATAAGAGACAGAATACCTTTCCCGCACGCTACAGGCCTGAAGCATACTTAAAATTGTTTTTAAAAAAAAGGATATTGAATCTGATGGAAAATTGACATGCAAACGAAATTGATTGGCGATTATATTGTTCCAGCCATAACCGCTTCCATCGGCCTTGATATAGAGGTGCCAATTCTTTACATTTTCTCATCACAGCTAAAAAGGCAAGTAGGTAAAGGGGTATGGCAGTGAACGTGTTAAACTCATTTTTAGCTAAATACACTATTTTGAACGCCAGTGCTCTATACCCGATTGCAGATTATCTAAGTACCAAAATATTTGTTGAATCTACGGCAGTCGTGTACACTTATGCACTATTTGAGGCGTAGCATTCTATAGCATAATTTTACTCCAGCCAATGGCATAATTATATTTATCACAGTGGACACTTACTGCATTTGACTTTAGTTGATAGCGCAGGCGACGAGGGTAACACAGCACTGTGTTGAAGCTGATATGATATACTGTATTTAAATTGAATTGCATAGCATTGTTGGTGACATTGAATATATTATTTTCAAACGTTTCATAAGCTATAGATCATAGAATGTAATATATTTTTTGCCTTTAAGTGCTAAATTGATGTTAATACTATACGCCAACATAATGTTATTGATTTTGAATCCCCGATATTCCAAATGTGTCATTTTACAACTCAAATTTGTCAGGACCAACTCGATCTATTGTTTTTTTAATTTTCCTCACCTTTAATTTTCTTGAATTTGCTGATGTTCGTGATGAGCTTCTTACTAGTCTCCAATCATTTTTAAATAAAATAAAAACATTTTTGTACTATGTGAATTTCTCTCTGTGTACCTT
>NW_022710946.1:0-174 GCF_011630105.1 Anneissia japonica
GTCACTTTTTGCACAAAAGTGCTTATCTCGCCGAGTTGAGCACTTAATGCAAATTTTTGACTTTGCGCCATATTTCGTGTACTTTTCCGAAAAACTTCAAACTTTCATTGGAATAGTGTTTGTTTCAGCCTATCTCACTTTGCCGAACCCTAACCCTAACCCTAACACTAACTC
>NW_022710946.1:281-516 GCF_011630105.1 Anneissia japonica
CTCAATTTTTTAACATTGTCACTTTTTGCACAAAAGTGCTTATCTCGACGAGTTGAGCACTTAGTGCAAATTTTTGACTTTCCGCCATATTTCGAGTACTTTTCCGAAAAACTTCAAACATTCAATGGAATATTCTTTGTTTCAGCCTATCTCACTTTACCTAACCCTATCCCTAACTCTAACTCTAACCCTAACCCTAACTCTAACCATAACACTAACCCTAACCCTAACCCTA
>NW_022710947.1:0-1606 GCF_011630105.1 Anneissia japonica
TTACCAATGGTTCTTCCTGCCGCATTGCTTCTGGTCGAGAAATTTGCTGGAGAATATGCTAAAACCACATCGTTCTATGAAAACGACCAATAGTAAGTGTTCATTTCCGTATATCCCTAATATAATTAATAAAATGTTAATAATGCATCGATTTCTGAAATGGTGAAATGTGTAGATCATCCTATATTATTTTATATTACAGTTACATCATAGGCCTATATTGTTATATTGTTTTTATGGCATACTATGCTGCATTTTTCAGCTGTTACATCACAAGTGACTTTGACACTTATCTTCTGGAATACATCTGCGGGCTGATCTTGCCGATTAGTGCAGTTATAGCATTCAACACAGTAATCTTTGCAAAAGTTATCAAAAGGCTGTTCTTTGTACGTACATCCGTGACAAGAAAAAAGATGTCCGAACATTCTCATCACGAGAGAAAGAAGCGGGTTACCAACGCCATTGCGATAGCTCTGCTGCTCGGCCTGACTTGGGTTTTTGGATTTCTATCGTTTGATTTCCCGGGAAATATTGTTTTTCTTTCTCTGTTCTGCTTTTTCAACGCATTCCAGGGTGTTGCTATCTTCTACCTGTTCTGTATCAGACAGGACGAATGTAGAAACGTTTGGAAAATGTGGCTGAGAAAATGCAGACGAGAGAAACCGCATAATCGTGTAAGCCCTATAAAAGGAAATGTATCAATGACCATGTCACGTCGTAAGTCGATTCATATTATTCCTACCGATATGACGGAGACAGTGGTCCACTCTCAGATGGACCCTCTTGTCCGGCCTCCGATGGCCCCCTTGGATAGGAAAGTACTTCAGAACAATTTCTTTAACTGATGATTATTCAAACTAAATGACCAGGGGTGGGGGAAGGAATGTACTTTAAGCTTTAACAAAACCAACGCTCAGCGATGATTTTCTCCTTCATTTTTCTTTATGACGTTGATCTAATCTTTAAACAGGCGCGGATACAGAGTTTACCCTGATTATCGCACAGATGGGGTCCCAGGTTGGCGTGGTCATGAGAAGAAATGGTAATATTTGATTGTTCTCAAAGACAAATTATAGACGTTGAGTCCTCGTTTTAAAAATGCTTGGAAATGCAAGTTCGTGCATTATGAGACGTCTATTAATGAGTGAATATACTCTGAATCCACAGTTGTTCCTTACTCTGCTATGGACAATTAATAATTATGATAGATGAAGATGGTAGCTATGGGATGACAGGCTCCCGTACAAGATTATTAATTAACAGACCCTTTAATGTGGAAAATACAACCGAGACCCGAAGCCTGAGTTGGGTGCCTGGCAGTGGCGGCGCAAGCGGGGGAGGGGAGTGGTCTTAACTCCCTATCGACCCCGCCAATCAATTGAGAGCTCTTCGAGCAGTGGGACCAAACAAAAAAAGATTGTCTCACTCAGCCGCCCCTGTCAGACAGCTGAATATAGGCCTATCCTATAGCAGCACCCACTGTGTCTGGCGACATTTTATCGTCGTCGTCACATTTTCAATGTACACATAGCAACAGTAATTCTTACAATTTAGATCATATAAGCTTACATTTTCGACTGTCATAAAAATCTCATATATCAAA
>NW_022710948.1:0-593 GCF_011630105.1 Anneissia japonica
TAGGCCTAGGCCTAGACAGTTTTTCATAGGACCAGGCCTATATAGCTAGGCCTATAGTATTATTACTAATTAGTAAGCCTAGAGGCCTAGGCTATTATAAAAAAATATGCACTAGCACAATTAATGTGACAAAGTCGCCATGGCATGACAAGTCTAGGCTAGTAGTAGAAACCTACTAACTTTACCGTCAGCTGGATAAGGCTGCGTGCGAACTCACCTGCTGCGGGACTGGAGCAGTGTCCCGGTCAGGAGTGCGCTACTTAGCTGCTGGGTACTAGACACTGACTGTGCTTCCTAGGCATAGGCTAGGCCTAATTATAAACAAACAAGTCATCGGACTGATGTACGTTTATTAATTCAATTGAATTATTCCTCCATGATTGAATTGACGTTTACAAAACCGTCTCTCTGTAACTGTACGTAAACGATCACAAAAACTCACGACTTCACACTACTCGACGTACGTATTGTCTAGGATAGTTGCTCGATCGTCGGGACGATTTTTCGATCAGCTGCTCGCCAAAAATTACTGGTCTTGAATATTAATGAGTTGGTTAGAAAATGCTACCAAGCTACAGAAAAAAGTGATCAGC
>NW_022710949.1:0-1547 GCF_011630105.1 Anneissia japonica
TTCTGGTTGATATTGAGAAATTATTCTGTTAGAGTATAAATGTGCATATTGTAAATATTTTGTTAAAAAAAAGCAACTCTATACGACCAGTGGTTGCATGTTCTGAACAACTTCAAGAAAAAAGCAACTTTTTATGACATGTGGTTACCAAGATATAAGTACCCTACATTTTCAGACCTAATTTGCATATTCAGCTAATTTGCATATGAAGATGAGCATAAACAAATTGGCGACTCATTTTATTCGATTCAGCATACTTCAAAGTATATAATTAAAAAAAAATGATCACGAAATTCCAACGGGATGACATAAGCCACCGGACTAATATCCCACACACTGATCGACTGAACTGAATGAAACTGTCTGGAAACCTTAACAATGTTGCAAGAAATACTAATTCTTAGTAACGATCTAGTCTAGAATATGAATACCACTTAACGGTAGACATCTTATACAAATATCCCACAAACTGATCGACTGAACTGAATAAAATTGTCTAGAAACCTTGCCATGTTGCAACAAAAGTAAATACTAATTGTGTGAAATTCAGGGTCATTTAAATTGCTAAGGTCTCCAGACCTAAATATCTCTAAAAACTTTTAAATGAAAACTTTCGAGAATAGTTGTTATGGTCAAATGAAGAAATTAATAAATTATGGTGACGATCCGGAGTAAGGTCTGGATATGAGGAAAATTTCAAGACTTTTATTGGATGTGTGAATGAACTATATATAAACGCAATTGCGTTAACTAAAGCGTTTAAACCAGCTGCAGCTGGTTAAAAGCAAAATTACCGTCGCATATTAGTGGTTCCCAGCCTTTTTGTGTTCGCGGATCCCTCTTGACATGTCAATTGACATGTCAAAGTCTTCAAGGACCCCATGTCTAAATATTAGTCATTGTCCATATCCCAACAATATGATTATAGAAGATGATTCGCCACGTAAATAAAACATTAAACAGTGGCGAATTTTGGAGTAGAAACCACCTCAGCTCAGCAATAAATTAGGCACAATTTTTATTTTTATTACTTTTTTTTAAATGTCTATAGCACTTCTACATCGTCGGATACGGGACTGTCAGACTTGAAATTTGGTAAGGTAATTTAATCCCCCATTTAATTTGTACAGATTCCACCAAAAATATTCTGGATAGAAGATGATTTGCTAAATTACATCTTAAATCTTGGACGTCGACATAAACAGGAGGTGAGGGGTGCAGACAGTAAATTTTACAGATAGGGGATTTACGCTACCTCAGTCTCACCATGCTTGGTGTTGTGGTACGAATGTTTAAGGCATTTTTAGATGGCCGGAAATGACACTGTCAGACTCAAAATTTGAATGTAATTTTCTGTTATCCCAATTACTTTTAATTTTGTCAAATTTAGGGCTCTCCTGATTTTTGATATTTATTTAATATCCAGGTAAAAGCAATACAAGAGAAAACATGGAGAAAAGATGTTCATTACCTGGCGATTGTCACTATCAATTGGCTCTCCTATACTAAACTAATTCTATTCTTCTAAACTAGAAGATTCTATAAGC
>NW_022710950.1:0-250 GCF_011630105.1 Anneissia japonica
TCTTGTTAGGTACGGTGAGATAGCCTAAAACAAACACTATTCCATTGAAAGTTTGAGGTTTTTCGGAAAAGTACTCGAAATATGGTGGATAGCCAATAATTTGCACTAAGTGCTCAACTCGTCGAGATAAGCACTTTTGTGCAAAAAGTGACAATGTTAAAAAGTTGAGTCAAAATGTACTTTTTTTTGTTAGGCACGGTGAGATAGCCTGAAACAAACACTATTCCATTGAAAGTTTGAAGTTTTTCGG
>NW_022710950.1:259-723 GCF_011630105.1 Anneissia japonica
ACTCGAAATATGGCGAAAAGTCAAAAATTTGCACTAAATGCTCAACTCGGCGAGATAAGCACTTTTGTGCAAAAAGTGACAATGTTAAAAAGTTGAGTCAAAAATGTAATTTTTTTTTGTTAGGTTAGCTTTAGGGTTAGTGTTAGGGTTAGAGTTAGAGTTAGGGTTAGAGTTAGGGTTAGGGTTAGGATTAGGCAAAGTGAGATAGGCTGAAACAAACACTATTCCATTGAAAGTTTGAAGTTTTTTGGAAAAGTACTCGAAATATGGCGGAAAGTCAAAAATTTGCACTAAGTGCTCAACTCGGTGAGAAATGCACTTTTGTGCAAAAAGTGACAATGTTAAAAGTTAAGTCAAAATATATTTTTTTTTTTGTTAGTGAAAATGAGATAGCCTGAAACAAACACTATTCCATTGAAAGTTTGAAGTTTTTCGGAAAAGTACTCGAAATATGGTGGAAAGTC
>NW_022710951.1:0-1239 GCF_011630105.1 Anneissia japonica
GTTTAGGCAAAAATATAACAACTTTTTTTCAACAACTAGTTCAATGAAATACAAAAATTTTACTCTACAGTTTCCTTAACAATTTATTTCTTAATGGTATTTTTTCGCTCAAGTCAGTTCAAATGAATGTTGTGGTAGATAAGATGTCAAAATCGACCGCAATCAGAGCGAACTTGGGCCGCTTAGGTTCGGCTTACGTTTATATCAGATATGAAGTTGCGGGATGAGCCGACTCAAATGCCGGACTAAGGTCGGCTCAGGGCCGGCTTAACAATATTGATTGTTCAAGCTTAAAAAATTCCGACCCTGAGCCGACGTAACTCTTAATATGATTGGGCTCTTATTAACTGAGTGACCAGAAGATGTGAAATAATTCCTACAGTTTTTTGTGCGAGTCTGTCTTTGCGTCGTCAGCCAACGCATTTTGACAATACTGACGCAGAGTTTTAAGTGGCGCTATTTCAAAACATAGTTTGAGCGTAAGGATTTGAGACTAAACATTCACCGTGTTTCCAAGGAGATCGTCTCTCTCTGTGCTGATATTGAAATCGTAAGAAAATGCTTAAGTTTGAACTATTAGGCCAAGGCCTATATCAGGCCTAGGCCAGTAGCAATATATATATTTTAGATTTTCAATAATTTAGTTTGCTTAACAGGAATCGTTAGGCTATCTACCAACCAAACCAAGGGAAGGCTAGGCTAGGCTAGGCACTAGGCCTAGGCTTAGGCTGCGGACATGTGTGTGTAGCCTATCCTCTAGCCAACATATGAATTAGCCTTTTAGGCTAGCCTAGCCTATTGCAGGCTTAAAGCCCCATTCCCGACAAAATTTCAGTTGATTTTTATATATTTTGTTATAAAGGTTTATAAATATAATATGAAATTGCTAGTTTAACTGAATTTAGACATTCCTAAACATGAAAAAAAATGTAAAATAAGACTGAAATTTGATTTTTCTGTAATAACAAAGAATTCGTCGAGAATTAGTCCTATAGGAAATAGTCTGTATTTCTCATTTTCTTTATTCTTTTGCATAAAACTAAAATTTATGCCAATATCTTTCCATTGTTTATTATAATTAGAGTAATGCATATGCATGTTTTCAAAAATAAAATCTTTTTTAGTAAAATTTTGCTGGGAATGGGGCTTTATATAGCCTAGGCCTATACAAAATTACAAACAATATGAATCTCTAATTTCAGAACACAATGGAAAATATAGAGACAGTTAAGACTGAAG
>NW_022710952.1:0-833 GCF_011630105.1 Anneissia japonica
ACTATTCTCCCCGACGCATCAATCAGGATGTAAACAGGCCAAAAGGCGGAGACCTAAAGACAGAGTTTTTTTAGCCGGAATGTAGTACCATGGAGGACCTCCATGGTAGTACCCAGCTATAGAACAGCTATTCATGGAGTAACGCTACGCGTTCTCGTGCTAAAATCCGCAGGCCACCGACCCTTTATACCGTAATGATTTTTATAAAAAATCACAATTCTCTGTACTATCTTCTAAACATTTAACGAATGAACTTCCTTGCGTTGTGGTCATATTAGACTGTTATATTTTTAAAGAATGCCATTCAGCAAACAACATAAAACAAAATTCCCACGTCGAAGCATAAAACGTACAATTTCCTGACATATGGAAATAGAGCGGACTTCCTAATGATTTTTCCTTATGTTGTGGTCATATTAGAATATAATATCACTAAAGACCATTCAACAAACAACATGAAACATAGGGCCTATATCAAACTTTTAGGTTAAAATTTCCGCTTCCGAGCATGCATATAACGTAATTTTTTAGATATATATTTTCATGACAGTCGAGAATGTATTGATTATATAACTTATAGATAATTACTGTTGTCCAATTGTGTGCATTGAAAATGTGATGACGACCTCGGGATACGACCCTCGGTTGACACTCATATCAAAGGGCCTGTTAATTAACCTTGCACAGGAGCCTGTCGTCACCTGCTACAATGCCTTCTCCTCCTTATCATCATCACATTATCATCACCTTCATCATCGCAATTATTATTGCTAAAATGGGGAAAATCTATTAATTCAGTGTGTATTCATTCATCAATAGAAGTCTCGTAATGC
>NW_022710953.1:0-848 GCF_011630105.1 Anneissia japonica
GAATAAACGTAATATAAATAGAATATAAAGATTCTAGTTTTATACGATATAATATAATATATATATAATGCTTAGGCCTAATTATATTTAATTATGTAATATCGTTCGAGAATTACTTGTTCGTTGTATAAGAAACATAGGCCTAATTGGCAAACTTGATTCAATTCCGGCGATCCAGTGATATAAATCCTAATAAATATCCGCGCGCGATTATTTGTAGAATTAAAACCACTTAAATCCGGCTATTGATAGCGTCTTGTGTTCCGGAAATTTAACACACATCGTGTTCTGCTGACAATGATTGTACATCGACTTCGCACTTATTGATATATCGGTAGACTTGACCTGAGACACTGAAATAAAAGAGATTGAACTAGTGAGAAATACATTCAAACTAATTTCACTTTGGCATCTCTGTTAAGTTAGGCCTATTTAAGTATAAATCTCATAAAATTAAAAACACTTTTGGAAACTTTAGGACATTCATACTTTCAGGAGGTATGAATACAAATTCAGAAAATATAATTGATTGTTTAATTGATTTAATACATTATGTAAAGTGTACATGTAAAGTGTATATGTTAACAAAGCGTTATTTTAATGAGTGGGTGAGTGCGCTACCCAACATCCCACCCCAAATGGAAGAAGGTATGAATTTTAAAACAGTCGAAAATGTACTGAATACACATATTTTTTTTTTTTTTGTAATAAAATTTAAAAGCGAATATTAAATCTTAACATTATAACCAATACTCTATCGGACCACTATATCGTCCTATAATAACAAAGCCAGCTTGCTTTTCCCCTTCACGACATCTGGAGTTTTATGTGTACCCTCCCTATTTAAT
>NW_022710954.1:0-1811 GCF_011630105.1 Anneissia japonica
AAAAGACTCAATATAAACTAATTACCTTACGTTTGCAACCATGCATTTTTGGAATATAACGTATCAAAACATGTGTTTAGTTAAAAAAAATAATTTTTAACTCATCAGTATCCATAACTTAGTATCGGTTCTGGTATTGTTTAACACTGTTGAGTGTTGATGAGATAAATATCTAAGATGATGTCCAAAGTATCTGCCCCGTTAACTAGACAATCTAGATATTCAAATATGAATCAGTCATTACATTCATCATCTGTTGCATTATTTTCAACACTGTTATCTATGGAACGCCAAAAGGACAAAATACAATTGGCAGCAGCGCAAAACTGAGAGTCAGCAGTGCAAAACTGGGATTCAGCAGCGCAAAACTGAGAGTCAGCAGTGCAAAACCGAGAGTCAGCAGTGCAAAACTGAGAGTCAGCAGTGCAAAACACAGAGTCACAGTGAAAAATTAAACTGAATAGTGCAAAATACAGAGTTACAGTGCAAAACTGAGAGTCACAGTGCAAAAACACAGTCAGCAGCGCAAAACTGAGAGTCAGCAGCGCAAAACTGAAGTCAGCAGTGCAAAACACAGAGTAACAGTGCAAAACTGAGAGTCTCAGTGCAAAACAAAGAGTCACAGTGCAACCTGATAGTCACAGTACAAAACACAGAGTCAGCAGCGCAAAACTGATAGTCAGAAGCGCAAAACTGAGAGTAACAGTGCAAAACTGAGATTCACAATGCAAAACACAGAGTCACAGTGCAAAACTGATAGTCACAGTGCAAAACATTGGTGGCAATGTAAAACTCCAATGGCAATGCAACTCAAGTGGACGCCCTCTATTTTGAATTCACAGCTTTTTTGGACGGTGTCAACAAGTAAAATGGATGAAATTTTGAGTTCACTTGGGCACTCCATAGTGACCATTGACAATTTTGAAAGGGGGGGGGGGGTGCGTATAAGAGTTACAATTAATACAAAAATTAAGTGTTTGAAATAATTAATAAACAGTGGGCTATGGAGAAGGCTAGTAGTAGGTACAAGTGCCCGGGCTTGTCAAAAAACAAGGCCTAAGTCTAGATATATACCTAAATGCCTCGACTTCGTCGGCTTCTCAAGAAACATTGCCTAGGTCTAGATATACATTATACCTAAATGCCTCGACTTCGCCGGCTTCTCAAGAATGCATAAATTCTTGAACACACGTCCAAAAGCGGGACACATTGAATCTTAAAGCAGGAATTTTTGTTCAAAAGCGGGACACACCGTGATTAACATTACAGATGAACTGCACCGACAGATGGTCAATACCACCTCAGCCCCACCATGGTTGGGGCTTAGGTAAGACAATTTATGATTATGGCACCTCAAAATGGCCGGAAATGGCACTCTCAAACAAATTTTAATTAGGCCTATGATTTTTTTTTTCTCCATTTCTTTTATAATTTTAGGGGGCTCTTCCCCCCCTTCCCTTGAATCCACCACTGTGAAATTGTAATTTTTCATGATCTTTACATCTGTAGGCCTAAAGATGACATGGATCAATCTGCAATCACTGCAGCTGATAAATTCTAACAGATTTAGTAGCACATTATTTAAAAATCAACGGGTAGAAGAGCGGGCAAAAAAAATGTTATGCATATTATAGCATTTCGCGATAATTTTAGGAACAATTTTAGTGAAATAACAGGTTTTAAAAAATTGACTTTTTGAAATTTATTCATATAATTTCGGACAATCTGCAATCACCAGAGACGATCATTTTCTAACAAATTTCATACCACGTTATTAAAAATCAACAGTTAGATAAGCCGGCAAATATATA
>NW_022710955.1:0-1344 GCF_011630105.1 Anneissia japonica
TTGGGATAAACCCATAAAAACAACAAGCGTGATCCACATAACGCAAAACAACTTAAACATTTAAACGGAACACTAGAGAAAATACGATCAGAATGACAAAATAAACTAATTGTCCACTGGAAAAAAATCCCAATATCTGCAGGCGGATCTGTTTTTACCTTACAGGCCTCATCAACAAGATGAAACGTATATGAAGGGAGGTTCGGTTGCAGTAGACACAGAGAATATTTTGTCATTCTTAACGTCTTACGAAACTCGTACCACTAGTCGGCCAGTAGCGGTGAAGATATGTTCATTAGCGGTGCTGCAACGTGATTATTAACGATTTTTAGATATAATAGGCCTTCTGTTTTTAGTATTACATGAATGTATTGAGTCGTGATTAATCCCTAGCATAACTTGGAGGAGGAAGCTATTGTGTTTAATAAGTCTATGCACAATGATTCCAATTCGAACCATGAAATATTGTATAAGTCTACGTTGATTCTATGATCTATTTAGATTTGACATTTTTTTCAAAATTTGAACTACGGTATTTTTTCTCTCAAATGAGATAACGTTAGGCCAAATGTACCAGGCCTAAATATACATGCAATAACGACAATAAATAACCGATCCGAAGCTTACTGTAAAAGTTCAATCACCCTTAAAACTCAAATAAAGTTCGCTACACAAGAGGACGGAATGAAAGTGATAAAGCTCCGCCACCGGGAACAGAACGCTCTCCAGGATGCTCCAGTGTCGCGCGCCAAAAAACCAGACGTTAGTTGGCGATTCGACACGAAAGGTTTTGAGGGCGATAAACGTATCCGTAGCCAAGATAAACGCGTTACAAATGGCAATGTACAAAAAGCATTCACGAAGTCGGTATGAAGTTATGTTCTCGCATCTTGGCGGAACACGACGACGGGCAGAAATAAAGAAACACGTTTGTATCGTAATCTGGATGTAGTTTACCAAGGCATATATCAAACAAAAGACAGAATCCGCAATGGTCACGTTAAAGTCTTCGGTCACCTCTCTGTCGAAGTCATCGGAAGTGGCGAATTTGTGCAGTAATGTGGAGGACGTCAGGGCCGTAAACCCCGTCACCAGAAATGTACTCGTTACGGTGCTAAGTAGAAGCATATCAATTCCGTCAAGTGATGGTTTTCTGTCATAACGAAAATACGACAAATAACGGATACCCAACAAGACTGGTACGATCAACAGAATCTGATAAATCAGACGAATTGTGTGATATATATAGATAACTACACCCATAGTGTTTTTAAACCAAAGAAAAGCAGCGGAGCCGATCATTAGTAGCGACAGAAATAAGGCGAGTGGAAGAACAAAAGACAA
>NW_022710956.1:0-854 GCF_011630105.1 Anneissia japonica
TGGTGGATAATGAATAGCAAAGCTGGAGGTTGTGTGTTCGATTCCCACACGAACCAATTTGTTTGTTTGTTTTTTTTTTGTTTTTTTTTAAGGCAGTTTATTTGATGGTGGATAATGAATAGCAAACATGGAGGTTGTGTGTTCGATTCCCACACGAACCAATTTTTTTTTCTTTTAATGCAGTTTAGTTGATGGTGGATTCCAGACCTCTGACAATGGTAGCGGAAGGCTATACCAAAGCTTCGCATTTTTTCGGGCATAATGCCTAGACAAGATCGTTCATTCATATTTAAATTAGTGTTTTGATGGTGATATTTTTCATCCAATTGCAATTTATATATTTTATATGAGAAGAATCTATGAATATTCAGCTTTCCGTTTACTAAGGGGGGGGGGGAATGAACAACAAGATATTTGATTGGTGAACAGCCGAAATGGCAATTTAAACGAAGTCACTGAAAAGAGATCGAAATGCAGCCTCTACGCGCGGTGGGCGGTCAGCATAGCACCAATAGAAAAGTGAAAAATGACGGTGACCTTTTTCAAGCAATACAATTGAAACAAATACTAAAGTAATCAGAAAAGAATTGCCTTCCGAATGCAGAAAAGAATTTGACAAAAATCCGACAAATATTTGCCAGATGCGACTGTGGAAAGACAAAAAATTACCTAAAAACAGCTAACGTCAGCGTGAAACACTTTTGCTAGGCTATTTTCGCTCTTGAACGATAATGTTGCAAGAAGAACCATTTCGTATTTTTTGGAGCTTTTTTGATTTGTCAAAAAAGCTTTGTCAGTATGTATGGCTGATAATTTTACTTTATTTTGTCAGGTCGAGGTGATTTTACTTTATT
>NW_022710957.1:0-1621 GCF_011630105.1 Anneissia japonica
TAGGCCTACACTAGTTTGTTGTCGTCGGGGTATAATTCTGTATCTAAATGAACGAGGAGCGAACTTAGCTAGTCAACATCTAGACTAGGCTAATTGATTTTAAAATCAATAGCCCACCAGGACTATCTGTGGTTTTCTTCTTTGCAACACCGGACCAAAAAGTCAGTTATTCTACAACGTTTCATGATTCTTTATCACTAAACATTAACAAACACTCGTTTTGACACACTCCGTTCTGTAGTGTGTCTGCTGTTGAAAACAAACTTCCTAGCCTAATTTTGTGACTGGCTATGATGACTGAGATGGACTATGCTGATTTATTAATAATATTTTGTTTGGGATGAAAAAAGGAGAGTTCATTTCCCCAAAATGCTCCATCAGCACATAGTTTAGTGTGCGCTATGGACAGTATGGCTATGGAATTTACTAACCACACAATCCACATTTTGGTGATTAAGTCGCAAAACTTTAGCTTCGTTTGGTGGCACCATTTACTCTAGGTAGACGGCGACCAAAGGCCAGTGAAAGTTGAGACGGCAGCCGGGTTTTTATCGATGTTTGCCATCGTAAAGTCATAGTTTGCTGGAATTGCGTTCTAATTTAAATCTCCGAACTTCTGAAGCTGAGATATTCTATGAATGTAGGCTTGTAATGCAGGCTACAATTTAAAAACGGGTGGGACTCATTGAAAAATTCGAGGGGGTTCGCTAGAAAAGGGGGGTTCGCCCGAACCATAAAAACCCCCCCTGGCTACGGGCCTGACAAACCTTGATAAAAAGGCACACTTTCTCCATAAAAAAGACTTTTTCCATGAATGGAATGACCTGTTAAGCACGAACTCCTGTAGACCAAACCTAGTACTGTTACGATTTTTAATCGGCCGCGGAATCCACTCACGACTAATCTACGGAGGCCCAAAGACGGCGCTATTAAAATAAATATGATTCATCCACCCGCCACCATCGGGCCCAAATACACTAGGCGGAATTATTTTACATACTATTTTTTAATTGGAGGAAAGTTGGGATTCCGGGAAGTTTATTTTTACAGGAGAGAGGAAAAACAATTATATGGGTAATTTCATCAGAATTCTGATAAAATTCTGCTAGAATAGGTCGATTTCTGCTAAAACCATGTGCGCTGCACTGGGCGAGCCAACCAATTAGCGTTCGTGTACGTGAAACAGAAACAACAAGCACTGCACTGGGCGAACCAACCAATTAGCATAATTATTCGTGTACGAAATTATGCCTACTCAGCTTCGTGTAGAAAATTCGACCCGACGAGTTTTCCACACTAAGCTAAGGTGGAAAGCAATTATTTTGAGCACCATCAGTAGTTGTTCATCTCACTCTGTTCACGTGGTTTTAGATTATAACAACCCGGTATTAGACTCAATCAACGTTGCTAGTTAATAAAAATACGTTGCATTATGGTGTGTTTATTGTTATAGTTTATTGTTATAGTCTTTTTACTTAAGGTTTCTCTGAAAAGGGCTGTTTGTTTTGAATATTTTCGGGGTTTTTGATGACGTCATCGTCGATACGAGACGTACGTAAAATCGAGGGTTCGTGGGGTACGTAAAAAACGAGGTTCTGCTGTATATATACATACATACATA
>NW_022710958.1:0-1344 GCF_011630105.1 Anneissia japonica
ATCAATATCTTTATCATCTTCATCATCATTGTATGCCTTTAATATCATTATTAACATGATTGTGGGTCTTTATCATTATCATCATCATCCGTGTTATTACCATTTCCATAATCATCCTTGTTGGCTATTAATATCATTAATTGAATGCAGCAAACTACTCACAGTTGACACTGGGTTCAGCTAGGAGTATGAGGTCGGCTGGGAGTACTTCTGGAACTCCTCCGACATGTGTGCTTACAACTTGTAATCTGTATATCACATCAATGAAAGAATTGATAAGAAAGATTAATAACAATATAACAATAATAACCACTAGATTTAGGTTGGCATTAAAATAAATATCTTTTTTACCATTCAAATTTCTTCCTTAGTAGTATCAGGTGTAAAAATTGAAAAATTTAAGGCCCTCACCTTGTCACAAATAGATAAAAAAAATGTCTAAAACGCTTGATGCTTGTGTCCTTCAATAATTTCATTTCCTTTGCATCCAACACTCGCAATTTACAGGATGGATGATGCTTTATAAACTAAGTCTCCTTATGAGGCCAGGTAGTGGAGTTGTTTTAGGTTGTGAGAAAAAGTCCTGCAGTAACAGGAATTGAACCTAGGACTAGAAGGCAAGCATCTTAACCACTAACTATTCAATTCCACTCTGCATTTTTTTAATTAAATGCTGTCATCTCCATCAACCATGGTTAAACTTATAGCATAGCTTGAGTATGTTAACAAAGAAAATGCTACACAGGCTGTTCGGACTAAATTTTTTTGGTAAAACTGACCAGGTACAAAAGTCAAATGTATTATTAGCATTGCTGTAATTAATTGCTTACCCGCAGCATGCCGCCTCCACGATAGCGATGCAGAAAGCTTCCGTTAGTGAGGTATTAACAAATATGTCTCCCTGATTCAGGACCTGCAATTGGATAAGAGTTTGAGTTAAATATGTGAATCTGATTGGCTAACAACAGCATGTTATATACTGCTACAATCTGTCATCAGAAATGCAGGGATACAGAACTTGCAATTGGATACGAGTTTGCGTCAAATAGTTGAATCTGATTGGCTAAGTACAACAGTAGGTTGATTTAGTGCCACAATCCGTCATCTGAAATGCAGGGCAACTTTGCCTGCCTGCGGAGTCATGAAAGATGTGAGTAAGTGATCGGGCTTGTACCTTGATGTGTGCCTCAAAATTTAGCCTTAATGTAACCCCATGCTGTAACTGATTGATCATGCAACAGACTGATCAAGCAATTGGTCGTCATATACAGTATGTATGTCTTAAAGGCTGATCATGACCATTTGAACATGTGACATATTAGTTAAGTGACTTATTGATCATGT
>NW_022710959.1:0-614 GCF_011630105.1 Anneissia japonica
TTAATTGGTATTTTTATTTATCATCATCATTTGCGTATCATAATCCATTCATTTGTCAGTGTGTCCACAGGTTCTTCAATCATCACATATAACTATTGCACTTTATTAGTAACTAAGATACAATATAATTTATTGTCATTGTATTATTATATAGCTTTGTTTGGAAATTGTTTTTTGGAAATTCTCTTTTGGAAAGTTTCTTAATTTCCAATTTTAGCTGTGTCAAATAGACATTATATTTAATATTTCATGAGGTTATAATTTAAATCCGTCTAATTCTTCTAATTGCTTCTATAGTAATAATTTTCTTGACCAACACTGTTTATTATTTTAACAATTTTAAAAATTGTATGATCTGGATGTTAATGTATTCTTTCTGGTTTATGTATGTTGCACATGATGTTTTTGTTTTTGACTCTTTGTACTGGGCTCTGTGGGAGAACAGTACATATGCTACTGAACAGGTTTCCCAGTATAAAGAATAAAGAAATAAAAAATAAATAAATTGTTAATATATATGTATTATTATTTTCATCCATCATCTTCATAATTCCTGTCACTTTTTGCCTTATTTTCCTTATCATTTTCATTATTTTGATCTTCAAGTAGGTACT
>NW_022710960.1:0-8789 GCF_011630105.1 Anneissia japonica
ACATCACAGCACACTTTAAAAGCAGATACAATTGAGAGTAACGTAAAAGCTTCTATACCTTTTGCGTTAGATCCGTCTAAGAGGATTCAAATACTTATAGCTACCCTTTAGTGTTAGATGCACTTTCAATAGTCTTACTAGAGTGACAATTTTGTTATTATTACTATTACTATTATTAATATTATTATTATTGTTATTATTGTTATTGCTATTATTGTTAGTATTATTGTTACTGTCATTATTATTATTGTTATTGTTATCATTTTTATTATTATTGTTATCATTTTTATTATTATTGTTATTATTATTATTATTATTATTATTATTTATTATTATTATTATTATTAATATTATTATTACAGCACTTAATATCAAAGCGGTAATAATAATTCATTTTAGGCCTGCGTAAATTATACCCCCTGATTATTATAACCCAACGTTGATTTTTATGGCCTTCAAAATTGATTACGGAAAGTTACACTTAGTCTTAGCATTCTTAGCACATCATCTCTTAATGGTATCCACTCCACGCATGACTTAACGACATAATCTCGTATTGTAATAGGAAAATCATTTAATGTATTGTGTACCTAAATTGATTTTTTGAGTGAACTAACATCCCGTTTAAATTAAATGATTGTATAATATTATCGACGAGTAGTAAATAATAGTGTTTAAAGATTACATATACTGAAAGAAAGTGAGATTCTGAATTGCATCTTGAGATCTTGACTATAATTCGTGTTTTGTTGCTGCAACAAGCACGCGTCCACGCGTTCGGTAGTTCTAAAGTGTTCAGAAAGTGCACATGGGTCACGCTTTTATCATGTATGTGTGCGTGGTGACAGGACAACCGCACGCTTTAGAACCATTTTGTTCTTAAAGATTAACCAAAGATAACTAAAATCCCGGAGAAGTATTATAATGATAATTTGATTACGTTTCTTTTATCTCCACAGGCTGCAGATCTTCGTGGAAAATCATGTGTTGATGACGCCATAGTAAAGCTTTATAACACCGGAAAGTTCTTTTGTCGAAGAGACGAATGACCAATCGATACCAAGGGCTAAGATCTAAATGAGCAAAATTACGGTGGCTAAAATTACATAAAAAATGAACTGTACTTTGGGTTTATGTTCTTCTAGTTACTTGCTTGAAGAAAATGTTTTGTTCCAAATTCTACAATGATGGACTGTTCTTGAAGTGAACGATATTTCGAATATTGGCGGCCTACATGGGCTAACATTAAATTAAATACAATTTTAAATTTTACAAAATAAATTAAAAAATATTTCTCTCACAAATTAAAGATCTAAGAATTAGTTTTAGAATGTTTACATTAACACAATCTCGTTTTATAAAGGTGATTTGTTTACACTCAGTGAAATTGCTTTGGATGTCCCACGATAATCTGTGATAGGCCTACAAGGAATTAGATTGTTTACCTTTATTATGACAATGAGTTCATAATAATAAATGAAGATGGTCTTTACTCGCTTACACTTTGCTCGCTAACAGCCTATTTACATATAGCGCGACTGTGACAAGCAACAGCGCAAAAAGAATAGTGTAGAATATAATGATAGTCAAATAGGAATATTTTTTGTTTTGAACTGTGGACAGTTCCATGCGACGAGGTACGGTAAATCGTTTAAGAGCTGCAAATATTCTTGAAATGATAACATTTATTTATTTGGTTTATATATCTAAAATAGATTATTGTAGTATGATATTGTGTAAAAAAAAAGAATACAGATTAGTTTGTCAACTAATTTACCTAATTCAATGTCACGTAATATCAAATCCACCAATCTATCTAATCCATATTTGCTATCGAGAGTCACTGCGTCGTGCGAACATTGGCTACGTTCACTGATTGTAACTTTACACGCCAAAAATAGACACGCTACTGTGTCCACATCAGGTAGTTTAACGCGAGAGGGAAAACTACCGGAAGTTAGTGCGAGCCCATAACACCGCACAAGTGAACCTGGAAATGAACTATCTGTGATTTGTTCATGGTGATACCCATATTTGCATAAATTACATATATTTATTTGCTACATAAACGTGATAGTCTGGACAAACATACTAATATTGTGATGTTTCTGATTGGTTATCACAATAGGTCTCGTCAAATGAAGGGGTAAATCTTGAAAATCTCTACTCGAGCTTGGCGTGAGGTTAAGACGTTTATTTTACGTAGAAATTTCAGCGTCGTGACAAGCCTGTAGTAAATTAATACAAGCGTGAACTTAGTTCTATGCCTTTGAGTGTGAAATACACGGCTTACATTCGCGCATGGTGTGAAGCTACATACAAATATTCTGACCAATCATTGACCCCGATCGATCTTCGCTGAGCATACAGATTGCACGAACAAACTGTATATTATACTGCGCATGAGTGAAATAATGTTTTTGTCGATTTGCCTGTATCACAGTCTGTAAATAGGTCCCTTCGGTTGTTATAAATTTAGATTATAAATAATGTATTATTTTAACTAAATACGTATTAAATTAATTAAATTAAATAAATATTTATTGCCATTTACAAAATGATTTTATATCCTTAATTGATCACAATACGAATAGTGGTACTTGACAAATTTAATGGGGAAAGTACTCGTGGCTGCTGGCAAAAACCATTCTGGTCTCTATAGATGTGTTAAATAACAAAATAATAAAACATTACTTGCTATAGGCTATAGTTTAAGTTGAAACGAATGATCAATAACTGCAAATATACGTTAAGCATTATGTGTTGAAACGTCGTTGTACCGTAAATTGAACTTTCGATTTATGCAACGACGACGTAAACCTACAGCAGATTCACTACCCATCCGTGACCGTCTGCGTTTCTCAGCACAACGTAGATCATGGTCGAACCGCGTACCGGTACTTTATATCAGACGTTACAATTTTGTCGCATGTGTGGGCAGTGATGACTTTACGTAACGATATTACGTTCTAGATCCCACCTTCGTCATGCAATCGAAAGCTCCCTAATATATATAGGCCTAATTGAACAAAATGCGTACACATCATGTCTGTCTTACCCCTATTTCACATAGGTACGCAGTAATACCTGCGCAATGCTCTCTAGATTGTTCATTTTAATTTAGACCTAACGCAGGCGCGAATTTATACGCGCAATATTGTTTTTAAATAATTATGGTTACTAAATAGTCTTTAATATACTGGCAATTTTATTTATAATATTGATAACTAAATTATTTGTTAGAAATAATGTGTGTGCATATCTGTTCAAAGTTAAGGACAGTGGATTATATTCGTACAAAGTAGAGTTTAAGTATTTATTTTAAAAAGTCCAACGAACTTTGTGATGATATGTATATAATGTTGAGTATATAAAATGTCACGTGACAGGTGTAAGTTCACACAAAGACATTATTTTTTTAAACGAGGCTTCAAACGATTATGATTATTTAAGTAATGTATTTATTCATTGAAATATTTATGTCGATTGATAATAAACGTTGGAGTGACACTGGTTAATGTTCTTCTGTTTGTCACATTAGCTTTTTCGGTTTGAGAGATGAATTAATGAGAACACTGGCATATCGTCCCGCGGGCCAGTTTCTCTTAAAACATTTTGCTGTATATTAAACCCGCACTTTATACTTGACCTTTTCCACTGCCTGCAAGATTTTTTTCTTTCATTAGACTGTTCATACTGAAAGGTCCACTGATTAATCTCAGATAAGAAAATATAATAAATACTCCAAGTATTGAAATGATGTTAGATGATGTTATAATGACGATTCCAGATGATGGCATAATGACGATTCCTGATGATGACATAATTAATGTCATCAATAAATGTGTATACATCTGGCTCGTGTGCACTTTAAAGGACCCATTGCATCTTTCGGAAGAATACGGTACGGTGTTACCCCGCTGTTATGGTTTATTTCAGTCCCTGTCCTTCTGGAATGATATGAACATGTTTCTACCACGAAGCATTTGTGGCTACTACGTAGTCACGGACCACGCCCATACGGAATTCAGCACAATGACGCTACAAGGACGCTACAAGTTATGGGCTATTCTCCTACCTTTAGGCCTACCTAAATATTGAATCCCAACACGATGTCGTGCATTTCATAACTTGGAGTATGTATTATACTTATCTGTTTCATACTACAACTTTAAAAGATATAAATGAAATATTAAATACATTGAAAAAAATAATAGTCCTAATAGAGCTGTAAAAACGGATGTTCGAAAGAAGAAACAACTATCCAGCGAATAAGACGGTTTGTTTTACTCCATCGAGCCTTCAATTCTGGATCTCAAATATTGATGTTTGATGCTTCGCTTATTCATCGCGTAAAGCTTGGTTTACATACAATCGGTACACGCGCTATCGCTGACAACTTTCGGTGATGCTGATTGGTCGGTAGAATCAGGGAGCCTTCCCGATTGCTGCGGGACTGCTACGCAGTATAACGATTACACTGAAAACTATATATAGCCTGGTTTTCATACAATCGCTACAGGATTTCTACTGCAATCGTTGCACTGCGTAGCTGTCCCCGACACAATCGGGAACGCTGATTCAGCTGGCCAATCGGCGTAGCGTTTAGTGACTTTTATAGAAACCAGGCTTGATTCGAAGTGTTGGCGACAGCGGAAACCATGCTTTTTTAAGCTTCGCTTTAAGAATCGCTACACGCTCTCGCCGACACCTTTCAGTGAAGCTGATTCGGTCAAATCGGAAAGTCTTTTGCGATTGAGTCGCAGACATTAACGATTGCAGTAAAAACAGTGTAGCAATTTTATGGAAAACCAGGTTGAACTACTATACACGTACATAGTTAGCGCAGCGAATTATTATACGCGCCTATGTGATACATCGATTCATGACAGAACCACTTTAAGATGGATATAATAATTCAAGTAAAAAGTTGTCAACAAGAAATTGTATTTTTAGAGTGCTGAACTCATAACACAACCTTAATCTGCAAAGCAGTCGACATCCTCCAATGCACTTAATACCTAGAAAGTTTAGTGATGAAACCAGCATCAAATTAGTGCCGAAATTGGATGACTTATGCTAGTTGCTATTCATGTTTCATTCTTAGATTACGTGCACTTGTTTGCTATTCACCGTTTATCTGTAGCTCGGAGCAAATGCGAATTAAAATAAAAATGATGACGGAGTTGCTAAAGAAGAGACTGTGGTAATTGAATAAAAGCTGAACTGAATACTTTAGTTTTAAATACAATTGTTTTGATTCGACCAAGACGAACGTGAAATAAACTCGTCCTTGAGATTAAAACTACTCACAATGTTGAAAAACAGATCGATATCCAAGGAATGATGCCAGAAAATGAAATAAAAAAGGTGAACTTAAACTGGCAGGTTACATAAATTCCGAATAATATTCTTTGTTACACTATAACTTAAATACTGTATCAGACTTTTATTAACAGTATGTCAACTGTTATCTCTATGATTCCCTTAAAAATATTAGGTCTAATGTATTTTCTTGGCATCTTTAAGATAATTAGATAATTATTTTATTACTTATAGGACGTATATTTAATTTAGTTATCCAAAACGTTAAGGTGGTGGTTTTTAGGTGGTCATAATGATTTCATTCTTTACTTTCATATAAAACACCTCTCCAAGCGCCGTGAACTTACTTTTTATTTATTGAAAATTCCACAATTTGCCAGATAAAGATACGGTTTAACAGGTGGTGTAATTAGATGTAGACCTTACGCGAAATACAGCAGCCAAACACAAACTGACATATATGAGAATAAAATAGGTAAACATTGGTGGCATATAGAAAATTTGTATTCATATATACAAAAACGTTATTAATAACAATCATCTTTACTTAAGCTAAATTGTATTTGAAATAAATAAATTGAATAACAATCTACTGACCTAAATGCACTGGCTTCCATGAGCTAAAAAATTGAAAATATTATTGTTTTAAGTTGTATATTTAAACAAGTCATTGACTTACAATTATAATGAAAAAATGTCCCGCCAATTAAAAGACATTTAATAATACTTCTTTTACATAGACCTTTAAAATTTGTCAGTAATCAATCCAAAGATTGGACTAATTTCCAATGTGTTTCTGGTTTGAAGTTAATAACTTATATTATCTTTTTAATGAGCATTGAAATTTTGAATTGTTTTTGACAGTGTATCTCTCAGTGAAATTAAATCATACTTTTCAAATACAATTATACTTAACTTACAGTCATTACTAGTAACACTATCATTACCAAACTCAATAATAAGATTACAGTTTTTCTGTTTCTTCTCATTTTATATTCATGCTATTATCATTATTATTAAGCCTATTATAATTTATTGCCTTATAATCACCAAAAAGTAATATTATAATGTTAAATATCTGAAATAATAGGCTATTAGGTTGGCCTATTTAAAATTTGTATGTGTCAAAATTGTGATATGCCCATATTTGGGTATAATATGACATCACGCAAAATTTGTCACATAAAATGTGATAGTGGGGACAAAGCAAGACCTCTGAAAATATTGTTTAGTTCATTAAAAACACCTGCGTCATGAGGAGAGAATCTCACAGTGCAGTGTGGATTTAGGTAGGTGATCTGCACCTGATTGCATCGACAAGTGCTCTGTACGGTTTTGGGCATGTCAGCTCTAAAGCTCTGGCAACACTTTGCTGTGACAAAAACGTTTTGTGCCTATATATCGTCATGATGTGCCTATTTAATGGGCATGATGCGATGTCATTATCATCATCATATATTTAGGTATGTTGTCACATGATCATATTTGATAGTCTGACTGGGCTTAAACCAATGATTCATGGTCCAAATTGATCACTAAAACATCGTATTACAATTGCTTTCGTCTAATATCAGATGAAGATCTTTAGATGATTCCTTTCCGTTTCTATTTGTATGTAGAAGAAATGGCTTGGAGGAGGGCGCTCTTGTTGTTCTTTTTCTGATGGCAATGGCTGTAACAATAGCTATAATTATTAGAACGGCTACACCAATACTAACACCAACAGGCAGGATATTATTTTTTGAGTTGTTTCTTTTACTTGCAATACCTGTGGCTGTTGGATCATTTGGCGCACTGGTAGTGGTGACCTCTGGTGGGATTCGCAGTTCCTGTTGAGAAAGACAGTGGTAAGATTTAGGATCATGTCTACATTAACATCAAGATGTAGATTGGTGGTTAAAGATGCTTGCCTTACAATCCCAGGGTTCTGAGTTCAAAAATCAAAATGGATTCTTCCTCACTACTAAAGACACATTTTCACGCAGTAATGTAGACTGGGTTCCAGTCCCTAAACTTTGTCTTAATCAGTTAAAAAGCTGGAAACAAAACTCGCATCAAAAAAGTTTCTCGACATAAACTGACGCTGGTGGCGCTTTCCGAAATGCGCTAATACTACGAAAAATCAATAAAGTACAGGCGCGTGGCAAGTCTAGCATTAATGCGACTTCGCTGATAGAGTATCACACCAGCCGATTTTCTAGGTTACGTTGGAAGGACCACACTCTATAAATTAATAGTTAAACAAATCGAAAGATGAAGCTATGTTTATAAGACTTTGTTATTATATTTTTTATTTTGTTTTATTATATCTTTACTCAGCTGTTACTATATTCGTATATTTATTTTATATATATTTTTATTCTATTTCAACTCAACCAACAGATGATACTGAAAACTATTTTGAAACCAGAGGTCGGATTTATCAAACTACCCTTTTTTTTTGCTTAAGTCAGATCTACCAATATTGACTTATGGTCGAAGTACTTGTATAATAAATATTATATTCTGAGGTAGGTCTTTCCTATATATATAATGTTATGACTCTACTTATAACTTTATTTAATTATATATATATAATATTAAATAATAATAATAGTGGTTTTATATAGCGCACATTTCCATCTAATGTAAGATGCTCAGGGCTTGATATGTGGACTAGGAACTCGATCAATGACTTTCTTCGCCCCTAAGGGTCCCTTCGTGTCTGTGCTACCCTGCAACCCGGTACCAGCAACTCTCGTCGTCCACGTACATAATGCAAGTTACACAGTATATATAAGTGAAAAAATATTTTTGTGAATATTATATATAAAATAATATATATAATAATATATATATATATAATATATATATATATATATATATATATCATATATTTTAAAAGGCAAATGGGAAAAACCCATAAAACAGCAAACGGCCACATAATGCAAATCTATTTAAAATTAAATATAATATATATATATATATATATATATATATATACATAAAGAGAAATAATAAAATTGTAGAAAACCAATGGTCACTTAGTTTAGTCCATTGCCATTTGTTTCTCTTCTGAGCGTTGGAAAAAGCTAATAAATACCTCATTTCTTTCTTTTTTTATGAATTTGAATTTTTAATGATTACAAATGATTTTAAGACAAAATGTATAAAAAGAAAAATAAGGTGAGATCAGTTTTTACCTCATGACTAAGTAGAATGCTTCTGCTACTAATAGCCGACGAGGCCCTGCTTTTAGCTGTCCCATCCTCGTTGATGAATATAGCCGTAACCTTACAGTAAATCTATGAATACACAGAAAAATAAATATGAAAAATGATAATAAAAAACAAAGAGGTAGACTTAGATGTAATAGAAAGCGTTAGATTTTATTGATTTTATATGCAAGACAGTATTTCTCTCTCTCTCTCCCTCTCTCTCTCCCTCCCTCCCTCCCTCCCTCCCTCCTCTCTCTCTCTCTCTGG
>NW_022710960.1:8814-17151 GCF_011630105.1 Anneissia japonica
GTGCGTCGCCAGTTTGCCCAATTATAATCATCATGCGTGAGTGTATTTAAAGTTTCAGAACAGTATTTATTTGTATTTAGAATACGTAAAACCGAGGGCGCTGTTGTATATAACTATGAACTTGATTTGTAAAACGTGTTGTGATAAAATCATATGTAATAGCCTAAATGCTGGTTCGACAAATATTTTAGTGAGTAACTTATCTACAGTTAAATTCCTAAGCATTAGGTGAGTGGGTATTGAATGCAAACAACGATTTACTGGAGTACTCTAATATTTAACAGTTCCCTGAGGTGTTTGATGCATAAGCCTATAGTACGTGGTGCATGAATAGGGTAGGCATTTGCATTAATTTACGCCAGCCATTTTGCTTTTATCCTTACTTGTGTATAGGCTATGGTAACTCGTTACAGTGCCTATTATATATACTGTATATAGGAATGTAGTCCTTATCTTCTTACCAGAAGATGGTTAACATCAATCATTTCACCGGGCAGCGTTGAATTCCCGGATTTAAATAAGGTTTCACGGTGAAGTTCATCCTTCTCCGATGACCAAATCACATCGAATGAGACATTTTGATGATCAGGATACTCGAACACACAGAGCAGATAAAACCCACTAGACCTCTCCTCTAGATATAACAGCGGCTGTTTATGAAGTTTTGGGGGCGGGGCTTAAACATGGAAAATTATATGCATTACAATTAATTACAATATTCAACGCATTAATAATCAATGTATGTGTCATGTAAGGGTGAACGCCCGCACCCTACTTTAAGTATCTTACAAACTATAATTTAGAGAATCATGTCTTAATTTTCACATCCACTCTTTAATAAATTTAATTATCTACCACCAGGATGATTAAGAACTCGAAAGCCCTAATCAAAAGCAGATTCCGAAATACATCTAATACTTTCATTTAATACAAATTTTAGGATCTTGCCTCTTGTATACAAGCGCCAATACAATACTCCAACTTATTACTATTATATTTTAATACATAAAATTTTTTTTATGTTGTATTTAGTCAGATTCTATAGCCAGAATTTTATCGGCCAACTTTTATTCGACAAATATTAGGGCTATTCTTTCATATTTGTATTTTAATATTTTTTCTTTAATCTGGTGTTATTTTAACAGGATTATATAGGGCCTAGGTTTTTAATCTCAGTATGCATTTCATGTGAAATAGGCCTAGTTCAAATAAAATAATCTAGAATCTTGAATGTATTTATGAAAAAGAAGAAATTGTTGAGGATCATGTAAAGAAAAAAAACTTGAAAATCCTATGTCTATTAGGCCTTATATGTATCTTTGTCAGAACTACATTTACAATTTTTCAAAGTAAAATGAACAATTGAAACTTTACCAAAACAATTCGGAGAATATCCATTTGGAGAAGTTGTTCCCGGTGGGCAAGGTGTCTCTTCGCCTTAATTAACAAAGATATAATCTTTATTAATTTATTTACTATTCTCGACATAACAATATGTTAGCATTCAACAGATTAAATGATTACAGAATATTTGAATGCATTGCCTACACTGGTTTCTTGCGTCCTTACAAACTGGAGTAATGAGCACATTATTAAGATAAAAGATTCAATTAAAATATAAACTATGTATTCTAGGTATACTTAAGTCCAGTTACAATGGTTGACAATGTTTGTAATATAGAAATGACTAATTTTTGTTTCAAATCAATACCGTACGAATTTGTATTTATTGTTGTATTATAATTCTATCAGCTACATGCATAATATAAATCACCTTTATATATTCAGAAATTCAAGAGTAGTGTAGAATATAGTTCAATGGTTCTTAAAAAACGGCCCGCGGACCAAATTTGGCCAGCAAGCAATATAGTGTGGCCCGCGAGGAAAAACAAAATAAGAACATTATTTAAAACATATTAAAAGTGCGATGAATACATTTTCTATTAAGTAAAAAAAAAAAAAAAAAAAAATTCAAGACTTCTAGATACGTCACTGCCCCTTGGTAATATGTGCACAGGGATGGTTTGAAAATGAGCAAGACGATATAGGCCATAAAAAGAATAAATAGAGCCTAAAATCGATCTCTGAGTGCTTTCCGTGGTCCTGGTTTTATCGTCAATATCATTTGTATTCATTTTACAATATATGGTAATAAAAAGTTAATGAACAAAAGAAGTGCTTATAAAAATTCATTTTGATTGTCCTACAAAATAATGCAAGTCATGCAGGAATCTCTGTGTCGCCAAGTTCTGTCTCTATGTTATCTTCTGATTATCACTGTGTTTCGTCAATAGCCCCTTTTTCAAGTCAAAGAGTACTAGCATTTTACACCGGCGACTTTTGTGCCGCCAAGTTCCGTCTCTGGAGCGTTCTGTTCTAAGCATTCTTTACTTTATAGGGTAATAACAAGTTAGCGTATACCAAAAGATCATGCTCATAAAAATACATTTCGCTAGTCCTACAAATGCGTACTGAGTACATGGGGAAAACTTTCGTATTTGTACGGGAAGCGATATAGTAATTTGTATTGTGATTAATAAAGCGACCAATCAAAATTGACTAACAACTAATGATACATCGACGCAGACATTTCCCGCCACCCAATTTTAGTTTGCTGTCTAGTACAACGAAAAGTATAATTTCAACTTTAGAGTTATCTTAGCGGAAAGAGTTCAAACAAATTAATTGAAAACCAGGGATATGGTTTATCTGAAAGGATTGTAGTTATTGTTTGCCCAATAAATCATTTAATTGTTAGATTATTGCGAATCAACTTCACTTACCAATACAATATCCTTCGTCACATGTACGAGTAGTAGGTAGCTGATAAACAAAGAAATCGGAACATTTTCTGATTTTGACAGTTGTTTTGTGTTCGCAACATTTTGTGACACCGTCTTTACTGGCACTTACGCACGCGTCTTCTTCTGTCGTCTGTCCAGAAGTTGTGGGATGTTTTCCTGTAATAATATTAAATAAATAAATGAATACACCCTTATTTTACTTAATGTATTCCGTATTAAGATTCTTCAAAATTTAAGGGAAGACCTGACATTTCCGATCCAAAGACAAACGACAACACTACATACAAAATAACGGAAAATGTAATTGATATAAAATATAAAAAATATAAAAATATACACAGTGGAAAATTAAAGCTTGTAACGTGAAGAACACTAGGGTCTGTATACATAAATTAAGCCTTAAAATATTAAAGGTGAAAGTGATATTTTATAGTAACCGTTCAAGTCCGACGGTCTTTCGAGACTTTCAAACTATCTTATGATGGTAGTGAAGGTAGTGAATAGACGAGCTAACGCTTAAACACTGACCGATGACTTGAATTTCAAATGAATTACTTCGATAGAAATCATGTAAATGTGAAGGAGTACATGATGTTGTGCCATGATATCGTTACAATGCATTTATTCAGAAATTCTGACTTGATATTGAATCAGTACACCAAAAGACAATTTCCTGATCTTTTAAAAAGAGTGTACTGTGAACAACGGCGGCGGAACGTTTTTGAAAGTGAGGGTGGGGGGGGGATTTCATAAGGTGCAGCATGCGAGCGAAGCGAGCATCTAGGCTGGGGGCCAGGGGCAGCCAAGGGGGCCCCGGTGGGGTGCAGGGGACGAATCCCCCTGGAAGCTACGGATTTTTAACGAGTTTGGTGAAATTTATTAATTATTTTACAGGCATCAAGCTGCTGTAATAGGCCCCTATGACTTCTTAAATGTTGTACAGTGCACCCTCCAATTTGAGATTCCTCTAATTCCGAGACCCTCTAATTCAAGACCACTTTTCCAAAGACCAAAATAGCAATATTCAATCTTGTAACACAAAGCTAGCCCCTTAATTGGAGACCAACCCCGAGACCACCCCAAATTTTCAGGTTCCAAATTCGTCTCGAATTGGAGGGCGAACTGTAATTTCCAGTGGCGGATCCAGGAATTTAAAATAGGCCTAGAGGGTGGGATGAGTACTTTCACAGATAGAGGATCTACTACCTCAGCCCCACCATGGTTGGGGCTCAGGTAAGAAATTTGATTATGGAATCCCTAGATGGCCGGAAATTGCACTTACAGACATAAAATTTAAATATAATTTAAGCCGCGGCACTTAACGAAAAAAAAAAAAATCACGATTGGTGCGGCACATACTGCATTCGAGAGCGGCGTTTATTCGAGAGCGGCGCTTATTCGAGCATTTATGGTAAACTGCATTTTACGGTTCAGAGCAAACGCAATGGCTACCAAAAAAATTAGCCGACTGGCTATGCTGCTCTCTGGAATTGTATATGTTTGTTAATGCCAAGGGCTTCTTTGCGTGTGTTGTGTATGGTTTCTCACATTGGGTAAGCCTATATTATTTTGCAATTCAAAGTTAATATTCAACACAGTTAAAACTAACCCTTCAGCCACAATGGAAACTTTACACCACATTTGTTGACAGTAATACATTTTTCAATCATCTGGTTGCCACCTACACTTCCGAATCGATACCAAATGTCAGAGTTCAGACCTGTGTCACATGAACTGTTGATTCTTTCTGAGTTACCGATACTTCTCCAAGGATTATTCAACAGAGAATGATAGATACACGGATCGCCATCTAAGAAAGATGAGGATAAACATTTTAATTGAGTTTTGTGATAGACCACATTTTTGACAAAGTTTAAAACATTTCCAGCGAATCATATTTGGAGAAATTCTATAATTTAAATTGTATTACGAGTCCAAACTGCTAACTATGCTAAATGCTTTTGACGTAGTGCAAAGCAAAATTTACATAATACGCTGTCGTTGATCGTTAGCAGTTATACGGTACTATGTGAGACTATGACTTAGCTGTTGAGAGACACATTAAGATTCTAAATAAGATGTTGTGAATCATAGGCTTACTTACTTGTAGATTTACAACATGATATTGGTGAGAATGGGAATGGACAGAGACAATGGCCATTCACAGGTGTTCCTTTATTATAGCAAAGGGATTCACAGTCTTCAATTTCAGTTGGAGAACCAGTACATGTTCCTCCACATGCATGCTGTCTCTCCATAATCCGTATTCGCTGTCTCTGACGAGTACTTCCGCATTTTGGTTGGCAGGTTGACCAATCTCCCCAAGGTCCCCATGTACAATTAACCGAAATGCATGTTTCACAGCATGCTCCTGTGTAAGGTGTTGGGCATTGACAACTACCTGCCGTAATTGGTTTTCCGCCATTGAAACAAACTGATTCGCACGGTCGGGTGGATGTATTATTTCCTACACATTGCCCACCACAGTAACTTGGTTTCTCTACAAATCTTGTCCTGGACTGAAGCCTTTTATTTCCACAAACCGGTAAGCAGCTGGACCAGGGGCTCCATTCTGTCCATTTACAGTCCACTGCTCCACAAGTCTCACAACAAGCTCCTGTGTAAGGAGTGTGACATTGGCATCCGTCGTCTTTAGCCACACCGCCATGATGACATAAGGATGAGCATGATTCCTGTTCGAATAAACTAGCTTCACATTCCAATCCACCGCATTCAGCTTCACGATCTACTGACCTTGTCCTGGTTCTAGTTCTATTGACACCACAGTCTGGAGAACACCCTGACCATTGGTTCCACGGTGTCAATTCACAATCTGTGGGAATACATTTCTCGCAGCATTGTCCAGAATATGGCTCTTGGCATGAACAATAACCATTCATAGGAGTACCGTTATGCTCACATGTATCGTTACAGCGTATACTATCCTTGCTTGAGCCAGGACAGAGTCCATCGCACGTTGCATGAGCACGAATTGATCTTATTCGTGTCTTTTGTCGATTGGTGCCGCATACAGGCTGACAAGATGACCATTCCTGCCATTCTTCCCAATGACAATCACTCGGCTGACAAGATCCACAACATTCACCATTAAACAACGGAAGGCAATCACAGGTATTATTAGTTGGTGTACCGCCATTAAAACAAATTGGAGAACATGTTTGACTATCACTTGTTTCCCCAAAACATCTTAATCCACCACACCACTCTGGGGTCAGTATAGTTCTTGTTCGCGTCTGTAATCTGTTAGGTCCACATTCTGGTTCACAACTTGACCAAGAACTCCAGTCAGACCAAACACAATCAATAGCTACGCATAATTCACAACAATCTCCTGTGTACGACGGTATGCAGTGGCAAACATCGCTAATTGCTGTCCCTCCATGGAAGCATATTGGAGGACATGAAGATATTTCTAATGGTTGTGGTCCACATTGTGCTCCACCACATTGAGCATTTTGTGAAATGAACATTTTTCTTGATCTATTTCTTACAGCCCCACACTCAGGATCACAAGCAGACCAGTATCCCCAAGAACCCCATTTGCAGTCTACCTGAGGACAGTTTTCACAACAATTTCCTGAAAATGGACTTGTACATGAGCAATATCCATCCATAGGTCTTCCATTGTTTAGACAATGCGAGGTACACGTCTCCGATTCCTCTGGAAGACCGGAACAGGTACCTCCACATCTTGACTGACCTTTTAAGATTCGATGACGAGTCCTATGCCGATTGTTTCCACAGGCTGGTTGACAAGTTGACCACTCATTCCAAGATCCCCAACTACAATTCAGTGGCAAACAAACCTCACAACAAAGACCAGTATACTCTTGACAGATACACTGACCCTCTGCAGATACTTCGCCGTTGTAGCATATAGATTCACAGTCTTCAGATTCTTTATTTGAGCCCACACATGCACCACCGCCACACATGGCAGGGCTTACTTCTTCTCTTACCCTTGTTCGCTGACGACTACCCCCGCAAGTTGGCTCGCAAATTGTCCACTGACTCCATTCACTCCACTTACAATCTACCGCATGACAATTTTCACAGCAATCACCACTATATGGCAAAACACATTGGCATTGATCAGCAAGAAAGGTGCCACCATTTAAGCAAATTGGTTCACATTCAAGTACTTCTGTGGGGTTTTTAGAACAAGGTGAGCCACCACATTGTGCTTCTTGTGTGACATTCCGACTACGTGTCTTAAAACGGTTACCCCCGCAATCAGGAACACAATTTGACCAACCTTCCCACTCACCCCATAGGCATTCCTTGACCGCACACTCAGAACAGCATTTCCCGCTGTAAGGACTCTGACAACTGCAAAAACCATCCATTGCGGTTCCGTTGTTGTAGCAGAATCTATTGCACGGTAACGTTTCTGTAGTGTAGCCTTTGCATATTGCTCCTCCACCTGATGCATGTACAACCGGAGTTCGTGTTCTAATCTTTACACCACTGTGTCCACACTCGTTGCTGCATTCTTGTTCAGACCACGGGCCCCATTTACAATCAACGGCCGGTGGTGGCGGAGCGCTACGACGGCGACGCCGTCTACGTCGTCTAAACGTATCACCCTCTTGTAAAACTAGTAGTAGCAGCAGAGTGATAACGATTAAGGTAGAGTTAACTCTCGCCATATTTGATACACAAGTATTAATTGCAGTCAGGTATATGCCTACATGCCTATAATCACCTACTGTTTAGCAATCGATTTGTAGTAACAGTTTCCATTCAGGATATCACCAATCTCAGAAGCGGATACAACCATACATATTAAGCAAACGATTGGCATAAACACCACTAGATTCTTAACAGCATAAACACATGTTTGGTTAATCTACGATAGTTGCCTTTCCAAGAGGGTGATTTAACATAGGCTATTCATGATTTTAATTTTGTTTCTATAAAACAAAAAAAAAACAAAAATACAAAACAAAACATGAGATACGGTGAAGATTTGCAAAAATTACTCGTTATCTGTTATTTTGGCCACATTTCGAGGGCAAATATTTACCGTAACTCTGGTTTTATTTTTATATATATTTGCCTACATCTGTATTTACTTTTCTTTGATGATATATATATATATATATATATATATATATATATATATTATATATTACATATATCATAATACTGTAGAAATAAACTCCATAGATAAATAATACGTTTTAAACGTTAAAGAAGAGGAATCTGCGAGTGTGAAAAATGGTGTCCCACAACCTGGATTCGAACTCGGAACCTTCTGCTGACTATGCAAATGCCTTAAACAACCGTTCCGCAACGTATGCGAAGTGTTACAAAAGTAACTCAGTTACGCTGATGAAGTCTTGAGGACAAGACGAAATATTCGTTTCCTGAATAAATTATATTGTCTTCTACTGTCTAACTCAACGTTTCCGCATCATTATTTTCTGTCTTATTTTCTGTTTTATTATTTGAACACACGTGGACTAATATGAATATATATATATACATATATATATATAAAATATAAATC
>NW_022710960.1:18169-20238 GCF_011630105.1 Anneissia japonica
GTAAAAAGCAGTTTAGCACTGTGTTTGACTATCTGTCTCTTATACACATCTAGATGTGTATAAGAGACAGGGATATCACTGTCAATGTATGTATCTAATTTTAACAGTAAATACCATGGTGTACTGTATTCTAGGGTATACAATGAATAGGCAATTTATTCATGTTGAGTAAAATGGCGCTAATGCACTTTCGCACCTAACTTTTAATTCTTAATTTTTTACTCGCAGTCACAACACAATTATAAAACATTTTTACATGATTCAACCACTCATAAAGTACATTTTTTCAACAAAAAGATACCTTTAATATAAGTTGATAGAGGGTTTCCACGCTTGCTAGCACGACGAGCTGTACTTTTTTGCAATCAAGTAAGAAATTGCCAGAATGTCCGAGTCAGTTCTTAAATTTTGAAACTAAAAGGCCAATCTTATAATTTTAATTGGAATTTTCCCATGAAACATCCGACAACAGAATGTGGCATCATGCAGTACCATCTTTTTTAACTAAGTTTCTTGTCCTAATCGAGGTTAATCGAACCGACGTTTATCATTGGCTTTAATAGTTGTTTTTCTGGATTTAGGCCTAGGCTCCTAGGCCCTATTTTTCGATCTGTGTATGCTTGGATCATTACTAATTTTTAAAGTAATTATTGTACGTGTGAATTTCATGTGGAAGATGTGTATAAGAGACAGTATATATATAGTGAAGAGTGGATTTGCATGTATGCTCAAAGTGAAATAAAATGATAAAACGATGTACAATCATTGAAGGTTGACTTGTGGAAGACAAATTTCTTAAAATATAGTAAAGTCAAACGGATATTTCGATAGCTCCTGCAATCTTTATCGTTAATGTAAGGAAACTTGGGAGATCTTACATATACATAAAGAATAAGAAATAGTATTAACCAATCAGAACCAAGTTAAATATTCAATCAGTTGATTGGACAACAAAATGTATTAATTACAAAATGGAGCTATCAAAATATCCGTTTGATTTTGTTATATTTTAATAAATTTGTGTTCTGCAAGTCAACTTTTAATGATCGTACACCGATTTTTTATATATATATAATGTATACCTAATTATTATCTATCTATATATGTTATATTTGTCAAATTTATTCTGACTGCACTTTCTCTTAGTTTTACTCAATTTCTAGTACTAAATTTAATAACAAGACATTTTATTTGATTAGTTAACAACCAATGGCAAGTACGCTTTCCAATTACAGAATACTAATAATATAATAAGAATAATTACAATTATCTATACCAATAATTCTTGGGTTAAATACACCACAATGAATTATAAATATTCTTTTGATATCAATTTAACATCATCAACTTCAGTTTAGTACTAAATTCATTCACATCCACCTTCTTGTGAGCGGACGGGCATGTTCCTCTTGTTTTCCTGTTGAAAATTAATACAAGAACTATGCTTACTAAAAATAATACCAACAGTAGGCCTAAAAAAACAGGTAGATTCATTCTGGCACAAGTCCTGATTGATTCACAGATCCTGTTAAAAATGTTAAGTATATTTTAGAATTTTTTTTTTTTTTTTTTTTTAGTTTATGAAAAATATTTATGGTTTAGTTTTTATTTTCCATCAGTGATTTTATCTCTTCAATTCTTTTTACGTCACAATAATGCCGAATGGAATATATAGGCGGTCAGCCTTCTGTGCATTTTCAGCAAGCTGAATTTCAACTTAGATACCGTATTTATTCGATTAAACCCCCCGGGACGTTTATTGTTGAGAAATGGTTTTGAGGGGGCGTTTAATTGAGGTAGGCGTTTATTCCAAATAATGCTCTGGAGGGGAGTTTACTCGAGGAGGCTTTTATTCAAATCCAAATAAATAAATACAGTACCAACAAATAAATGTAAGTACTGTATTTATTCAAATCCAAATAAATACAGTACTTACATTTATTTGTTACATATTAGAAGTAGACTCTAACCGATTAAATAAGCCTTTTAAACCTGTGCCGCCTGGATCACTTCGGCCAAGAGATTTTGAGCAACGCCCGACCACGCCCACTTACGGTCTTGTCGGGCTG
>NW_022710960.1:20275-32968 GCF_011630105.1 Anneissia japonica
AAACATCAGCCCCCTGTAAGGGAAACCTATCCTCCGTCGGGAGATTTTTTGCGCCAACTCTGTTTTGTAAATTATTTTCCGCAAGCTGGATCTCGGTCACAGTAAATTCATTATGAATTATAAGTTTATGTTAATTTCCAAACATTCAAACGATGCATTTCTTAATACCTTTATAAAGTAAAAAAATATTATAATTTGGTATTTATACACTAAGGAAACATTTATAATTAAACCTGCAATAACCTGCATAACTTTTTTTATTTTTTATTCAACCCACAGAGCTGTATAAAGGTGTTGGTCCTGGGTCCTGGTACTTGAGTATTTTAGGACTGGGCTAGCAAAAATATTTAATAGTCTAGTTTTAACTTATCCGTAATTTACTATTCAATGAGCAAAAGTATTTTAATTTGCCATTACAATCCTCAAAAGAATACATAGAATAATCGTAATGATTTTTACTTTTTAGTTATATTTTAAACTTTCTTATGAGTTAACTCTGTATAAATTTACAAGTTTTGTACGGTAGTAGTAGCAGTAGTAGGTCAAGTAGTGTGGTATAAACGTCAATCATTCTCAGACTAGATTCAGGGTTCCCGGAACGCCGCCCTCAGCGGCGTGTGCAAAGCACAACTCAAAATCAGAAGTCGGAACGTGAAATTTGGATTTGGTTTTGTAGTCAGATTTGCGAGAAAAACTTCGGCTACCCGTATTTCTAGACTGAGACGTCAGTTGGAGCTGTAATTTGTATGGCAAGGAGATGGTGCTACCCTTAATTCGTATTATGGAATTACGCCCACAAACCTTGTAGTTGTTTTTGTTATAATAGAAATTTTTTTGGTGACGTCACACTCACAATATAGTTAACATGCATACGTCATAAGATTACGTCACCTTTCCCGGTAAGGTAATTTATAACGCCCATCTTCTCTTCTCGCAAATCTGACTACAAAACGATATCCAAATTTCACGTTCCACTTCTGGCTCTGAGTTGTGCTTCGCACACGCCGCTGAGGGTGGCGTTGCGGGAACTCTGCGTCTAGACGCGAGTTTTACTTAGCCGAATTTACGACTGTAAAACAAGTAAAAAATGATTAGTTTATCACCCTCGTCCACATGTCTTCCACGGTATTGAAAGTAAATAGTAAGTAGATATAGTTTATGTCATCGAAATCATGTATTTTACATAATTGAGATGATAGATAGTTGGCTTTAGCAAAATAAAAATCCTCCCTCCCTCATTCATTACTTTTCCAGACTAGGCCAACCTGTGGGCCTAGATAATTAATATGCTGATACACTGATTAACTAATAATTTTTTATGGGGCCTAAATTAAATAAAATCAAATGATGACATGAATTGTAACCAACGAATTGGTTACAAAAAATGACTAGACCGAAGGCTATTACGTTATGACTCACTTAATTTCCTTTTGATGTATAAAGTGATTTTAAACAACATTAGTGGGCCTATTGTCATGCATATTCATAAAAGTTTTTCGTTATTTCTTTTAAACTTTGTTTTTCCTGTTGTAAAATGTCACAATATCGATTTTCGCATTTTTTTTATATAACTCTCTAAAAGTTCGTCAAAATCGAAAACCCCTCGTAGGGTGTTTACGTTCTTTTTCACAAACTCGATCGCGTTTAGGACGATTAAAAATTCTAGCGCATGCGTAGAAACTACATAATTTTAGGCACGGCGGCTCAGGGTTGACACGTCAGGTTTACGAAAGAGAAATGGGAGTTACAACCGGTGTCATTACTTTGTTCAGTACTGTTCATCCTTTATATTTATTTTGTCTGGCATATCCTATATTTAAACGTGGAACTAATCTCGAATGTAAAACACTTTTGACAATTTTGTATCTTGTATATACTAGGTTCCTACAGCTTGGCTTTGTATATAGCACCAGATAACAAACTTTTTTGGATTTAATGGTGAAAATGCAGGTTAATAGGACGCTATGATAGCATCTATTTTGAGTCTTCTTGCTTGAGCCTTATTTCAGTATAATCACACGCTATAGTACGCAGTAGTCGTTTCACTTCCACTTATCCCTTGGTTGGGGTTTAGAAACATTTGGAACATCGAATTTCTTTATTTTTCTTGGCGGCCGCCGTATTTGTAACAAGCCTGTACTCCCAACATAGGATCGAAAGTGCAGTGTGCTTGAAAATCAAATTTGATTCCCATAATTCCCGACATTTTAGATATCTGTAGTGATTTTCTGTAGTTATATTTTTAGTATCATCCAAGTAAACTGATTCCTATGTTCTTCTAACCTCCAGAATCTCCAGCTAATGATATTTCCAGTGCCACCAGGCATACTCTTTGCGCTTCAAAGTTTCATTACCCCCTCTACGACAGACCTATTTCCATAATATAAGCCTGTAACAGTGGTGGCGCCATTTGGGACGGGTGGGCCCTGTTTTCCGTACGATCGGCGGCCGCGCTTCCCCATCAGTGACATCGAACCCGTCGAGCAAATCCTGTGGCCACTACCGTTCTGCATCCAGAAGCAAAGGGTAAGGTGGTTTGGCAGTGCAACCATGGTGTAGGCCTACCGTATATAGTTGAGTGTTTGAACAATACCGAAAACGGTGAGACAGTCAGAAGGAACTGAGAAAGTGCTTTTTACGAGGTGTAACACTTTAATGACATTAAAATACATTATGGTTTATAATTTACGCTTTGAAGACTGATTTATATACCGCCAGGTGGCTGGGAAATGTAGTGAATCAAGTCCATGTGCAAGCAGTAATATTAAATGATGGATGACATGATCAACTAGAAGGATCTCAATGTTACGTTATAATATTATTATAACGTCGGGGAGAGCCCCCCCCCCCACCACACACGTCTGGGAGAAAAGGTACAATTCGTCGGGGAGAAAAAATATTGTATGTATTTTCTACATATTAGTAGACTCTAAAATTGATTAAATGATCCTTCACAGCCCCAAAGTCGAAATTTTCGGTGGGCTTCGCCCCCTGGACTACTTTCGAAACATTTTAATCGAAGCTCGACCACGCCAATTTACTTTCGTCGGAGAAATCTGACCCCTCGTCGGGGCATCGTCTCCTCCCCGTTGGAACCTCGGCCCCACGTCGGGAAAGTCCTGGCGCCACCTCTGATAAAAGCGTTCCAACCTGAATCTGGACATGTTCTGCACACAGTGGTCGCGGAGGGTGACGCTCCGGATACATTGCTCCCAGGGAGTTGTTATATACTGCAATCTAATACTAGACTAATAATTATACGATGCAAGTGTCTTTGTGGGTTTCAACCAGTGGTAGCGCCACTGGTGAGGGGCTATAATAGCCCCCCCCCCTGTCAGGAAAGCATAGCCCACCCTCCCCGTCGGGGAAGACGAGTAAATTTTGTCGGGGAATAAAAAAAAAAAAAAAATTACATGTAATATTCGTTTAGCCACCATATTGTTCTCATTCAACAATTTTTTGTTTATTTTTTTTTCAATATGTACTGTATAATAATAATAATCATTTTTACTTGTTAAAATAATTAATTGATTAAATACTATAATGAATTCATGCCTATGAATATAATATGTGATAATATAATTAGAAACTCCTTGTCAAGGAACACCGATTTTATATTTTAATCTATTATGTCATTGGCCTTTATGATAATGATTATCGTTACTGCGAGAACCAGCATGTGGTACCAGAAATCAATTGCGTGGTCTGGATGAAAGGCTAATGGATAAGTCCCATGAGGCCTTTTTCGTCGATTTCTTAAGCACCCCAAAATGACAATAATGCATTACGTTGGCTTACGCTATAATTGAGAATACGTTATTCTCGATACTTTTATTTCAAATTGAAATTATTTCCTAAAAAGGAATACGAAAGCACTGTGACTTCTCGCCTGTTTTCTAATCTACTTTATTTGTTTATCCATTTTTCATGATATCAAACAAGATTCGAAAGCTTTGTCAAAGTACCCGACGATCGTCTGCCTGGTTAACAACCTCACATGCAACCGTTCATTCAACTATTCGTCCGTTTAAATAGATTTCTAAAGCAGGTCTTTGAACATAGTTCGTGTAGTGCGTTCGTCATTTTATCAAAAATATATATTGAGAATGCTAAGCTCATATATCCCATAATCCTTCCTGTCTACTAACCAATTAGAAGGCGTTGGCAAAATCTCATCTTTGGCGTTTTATTTGTTTCCTGCTTTGTTTATTTTTTATGGCAGCGTTCCCATGAAATGGCAACATCAATGATATTAAGATGTTAATAAAATATGAGTGGTATAGGCCTATCCGACACAACCGTGCGCCGGGGTTGGGGGCGGGGCATTTATAGTGGAAAATCCCCGTTGGACAACCATCATGAACCTCACGACATGATGTAAATTAACATTTAGATCCAAATTTTGGGCCATATAATAATTATGATCGAGGTTCTATGAACGTTCGTACTATGGTCACTTGTTTCTAGAAATTACACTAATTATAACCTTTTTTTTTTCAAATAAAAAGTATCGGATTAATTTGTTGGAACAAACCACTGGTGGCGCCAGAATTTGCCCGAAGGGTAATCTGATGTCCCTCCCTCCTCGATGAGAACGAAGACAATTTAGGGTTTTCAAAGGCTTATGTAATTGATTTTAGAGTCTACTAATACGGTTTGTAAAAGCTACATAAAATTGTGTTGGCCTATCTCCCAAACAATTCGTGGGTTTTCTCCCCGATAAGGGTGGGGAGGGGGGAAATTCTGGTCCCTCCTCATCCCGCTGGCGTCACCCCTTGATCAAACGGTTACACCATTAGAAACTGGTTACTCGGATACCGATACTGAAACAAATTAGTATTACTTTGTATAGTGATGATTTGAGTTCAATGTAAACCAGAACCACGGAAAGCCTAACTTCCCACTAAATGACTAGCCCTCATGCCTCTACTGGCACCTTAATCGCACTGTCTTTAGGCATACATTATTGTTATTGTGTTCCTGTCACGCCAGACGTCAAGACACGATAACACAAATCGAATCTCTGTATTAAATCGTGTTATAATGGATTTCTATGTTTAAAAATCTGGATTAACACAAATATTTATCTGCTTTTTTTTTTTTTTTTTTTTTTTTTTTTTTTTTTAATTTTTTTGTTTTTTTTTTTTTATCAAGTTCATGGTTTAGTTTCCTCTGAATAACATTCCGCTACTCCAACCAGGCATTGTCAAACAATAGCGGGAATTTCAAACATTCCACCCAACCCATTTCTATTACTGTAGGCCTATCTACTTTTTAGTAACAGCTCAGTTGATGACACAGGCAGATAAGCTTACTTAGGTTTTTATTTATATTATTTAAAAAACAGCTGTTGGGCACATACGACGTAAACATAAAATTGCTTATACGGAAGTAGTTCAAGTTGAGTTCAACTTACGATAGGATCTTTTATTTTTTACTATTATCAATTCATCATAAAATATCATATTAAACAGCACCAAAGAGACATTGCACCTGTAAGGCCTATTACAGATAATCAGCCATCACCAAATGAAAATTATACCTCCCTTACGATGGCCTAACCATGGAGTTATTACTATTAAAAAGGTCATTTCACGTTTCTGCTTTAGTGTCCTCCCCCTAACATTTTTGGTCCTGAAGGTGCCCCCTATAATAGGGGTTCTACTGTAATTTAATAATGTCAACAGAGTGCCGTAAGCACTTTTTTACTCAAAGAGTTGTTAATGCTTGGAACGCTGAGTCTATAAACCATTTTAAATTTAAGAAGTCAAGAGGGGCTAATAGAGGGCCACATCAGGCCTACTAGCCTCTTTCACCACTCATTTAGAGTGGTGTACGGTGAGTTACGGTGTTCTATCTGGAATTTGCAGTTTCCTGCATTGTCAGAAGTTATGGCGATGGTGTTAAGAGGATGATGATGACATAGGCGGTGGAATAACTTAGTGAGTGATGGAAGGTCTAATGACATCCAAATAAGCCCATCACAAATTAGGCCCGAGCAACAGTGGTGGCGCCAGAGGGAGGGGGGGGGGGCTTCGCTTAGCCACCATATTGTTCATTAAACTATTTGTGTTAATAACAATAATAATAATAACAACAACAACAACAACAACAACAACAACAACAACAATAATAATAATAATAATAATAATAATAATAATAATAATAACAATAATAATAATAATAATAATAATTGTTCAATGAGACAAATAAAAATAAATTGCGTTCTGTTATGACAAATGCTCGTTTGGATAGCCTCATGATGCTTGGAATACGTGAAGCAACCTCGACCTTGACAGCGTGGTTAACAGATTTCATGCAAAATTGCCAAAATGTAGAATTTAACTTTCAAGAAGGAGGATTTGAAAAGCTCATATTAGAAAATAAAGTCTACATGAAGTCATATTATAGTAACTCGATGCCTATCATTCAAATAAGTAATAAAAATTCGCCATAATTCGTCAAATATCCGTGGCTTCCAAGGGGCTTCGACCCCTGAACCCCCACTGGGGGGCCCCACTCGGCCCCCCTGGCCCCAACCAAGTGAGACTTGATTCGCTTCTCTATCCCCCCCCCCCGACGGGGCCTTTAGACCCTCCGTCGGGCAGGTCCTGGCGCCATCACTGCCGAGCAAGGGCAAAGATCTTTTTGAAAGGTAGAGTGGGAGGGGAATTCGTGGGTCTACAGTCATCTCAGCACCACCATAGTGAGGTGTGAAAACTTGAAGAAATAGTAACGCTAGATGGCCAAAAATGACACTAGAAAATTCCTTATCATCATGAAGATGATGATGATGATGATGATGAGGAGGAGGCACCGTGGCTTGGACATGACAGGCTCCTCTAAGAGTAATTAACAGGCCCTTTGGTGTGAAGTGTCATCCGATCGGCCCGTTGCCTGAGTTAGGGTTGGGTGTCTGGCGAAATTATCGTCGTCGTCACATTTTTAATAAGCACTTTATACGCAACAGGACGGGAAGACGGGTGGACGGTGGTTTTGTGCTCATCAGAGCGTGAAGACCACAGTAAACAATAGGGCGCTTAACCGAATTTCCGTTGACGAACACGTGTTTTTTTCATAGAACTCGTTAAAATAATGAAATAATAATTAATTATAAAGAACCGTTATATATCTGAACTTCATAATACAGTATAGTTAAATTTTTGATGATGTTTATTTTAGAAAATTGAATTTTTCTATGTAGTATTTAAAATGTATTATTGAATTGTTTCCATATGTATTGTTCTATTATTATTCTGGTATTTTAGTATTCTCATTTAGGGACCACAGTGGAAATAAGTTGCCCTTTGTTCTTTTCTGTGTTTCATCCTTGAATGTTTTTACTATTTATTACTTTCAGAATGAAAAAATAAAAATAAAAAATACTGTATAGTAAAATAATGTTTTCGCTTTAGTGTGTTTTTGGAGTAACAAAATATAATAGAATTATATATGTCTTTCAATAATGTTATAAGAATCAGACATGTCTATCAGGCACATGTCTATCCTTATTGTGATTGATTTTTAATTAACCATACATTGTAACATAAAAAAAAACTAATTCAAAAAATCAACAGTGTACGTTATCACAGTAATTATCGCAGCCGATTTAATTTCAGTTCATTTTTAATGAGTACTAGGCAATGAAAGAAAACTGCGTTTATTTTGTCTATTTTGTTTTTGGATGAGTTAGGTGGCATTTCTGACAGAAAGAGTTGGAATTTGCCAGGCACTACAATCACTTTATATTTTTTTAAGTATATTATCTCTCACTCTGACTGATCTTCGCCATGGCGAACGATGCGAAGGTCTGGATCAGCAGCTGAGGGGCCCTCCACTGGAATGTTTTTATTTTCAAAATGCTCGGAAATGCGCTTTCTTGCCTCTGTTCTAATAGATACCGTAATCACGCAAGAGCAAGAATTTTTTTTATGAATAATTTTGATTAATCTGGTATCTAATTTTGTTGACCTTCAATTATGACCAATTTTTTTTTTCGAATAAGAGCTGCTGTCATTTCTTTTATTTTCTCCAAAAAACAATTTGTGTAGCTTTTAAGCTCAACCAACACGAAATCTGTAAATTCCATAAAGATCGGATATTTAAAAAAAACAAACATTATGGAGCCCGATAAAAACGCACTTAAGTTTATACACTTTACTTAACTATTTGTTTCCCAACTAAAATACATAAAGTAGGTCTATGTAATTGGCTGACAGTAAACTCAAGAATTAGGCCTTTTTTAACTCCAAGTTAAGAAGCTTGATTTCCAGATGTCATGTTGGGTTAATGTGAGTGTTTTGCCTAACTGTTCTATCTCATTTAATTGATTTAATACAAGCCGCAGTGGACTCATCATAGGCATATTGGACTTACTGACTTAAAGGCCTTGTTGGCATGAAGCGTTATATAAGTCTAACATTGTTATTATTATTATTATTATTATTAGGCCTATTATTATTATTATTATTATTATTATTATTATTATTATTATTATTATTATTATTATTATTATTATTATTATTTATCACCATTTGATAGTTTTGGATGTTCTTTTGGCTAATGTGCAATGTGCAATTTTTATACATATACGCTAACGACGGTCTTGTTGTCGAATGGGCTTAATTGAAGCAGGTTTCAGCAAAGTTTCTTTTAAAATGTCATTATTTCTTATAACAATAACTCTTTAAATCCTGACGCGTCTTACTGACGTTTAAACATTATATTTACATCATTAAAGGGTGAGAATGAAGCCTCTAACATCTTTATATGTCTTTCTTGATTGTACCAACGGTCTGCTAATGATGCATTGAGAGCCTCTTATAGCCCACCTTTAGTACATTCTTCACCGTCAACTTTGTTAATATTTTCCAGCCAAAATGGTTTGCGTCATCAGAGCAGCTATATTCTGATGTAGTAACAAATAACAAGGGTGTTAATGCGTCCTATATATGATTATGAATGAAATTTTATAACGAGAGTGATGTGATTAAAAAGGACATAATGCCTAAATATAATAAAAAGTACAAGGAAAATTCTATGCATTCAATACAAGTACTTTAGCACCATTTTCACAAATATACCTGACTATGAATTATAACATAAGGTATACAATTCTAATCAGAAGGCTGGTATATAGGCCTATTTCCTATTTTAACTACCGTATCCTAACCATTTTCTTTGTACACCGTGCATGCACAAATGTAAACATTGTATTGAAAACTTTCTATTATTTATCGAATTGATATGCTAACTATGACAGGTACAGTAGGCCTACATTAAAAATAATTTCTTTGATAAGTTTAAAAAACAAAACACTAAACAAGTGTTTCATACTTATTATTGGTATTAAGTAAATGTACCTTTGTGTCATTTATTTATTTTATTCCAAATCTATAACTTCCCCTATCTCCTCTGAAACCGCTGGCAGGAATGTGCTCATAAGGTTGGATATTGGATAACAACGAAAAAAAACAAAAAAAAAAACAGCCAAAAACCACCGAAAATCAGTACCTGTTTCGCCATGTTTCGCAAGTTGCTTACGTCACGTTAAGTACAATTAATCACATCTATTCTGTACTGCAATGCTTGGGTCTAAAAATAATCGAGTCAGGCCGTAAAACCAGTCTATATGTTTCGCAGCTTCATTATACGTTACCACCCAGTAGCCTACAGTTCTCGCGTTCGTCAACAAAATGGGGGACATACTCTTCGGTACCATTGCATTATACTGGATATTTTTATGGCACAAAACATCAGCAATAAATGGCATGTTTTAGAAGTCGATAATGATAACCTCTGCCTAACCATACCGGCTAGCCCTACACAGGCCTATGCACAGCCCTAGGCTCTAGCCCAGGCCTACGCTCTAGCCTGGGCGCGGCCTACCCTAGCCTATGACGTCGATCACAGGGACCTAGGGGCCTAGGCTCAGTTGAAGTTAGCATACCTAGGGCCGTGCTCTATCTCTCGAATCCTGGTCGATTTGGATAGTGCATTAAGATAGATAATGTCAAGCCAGCTCCACCAATCAATAACTTGAATTTACGTAAATAGGCCTACGTCGGGACAATGTTTAGGGGTTCTTTTGAATGTCAGTAGTTTGGATAAGCCTTACATGCATCCACCTTGATTCAAGACAAAAAACACTTCTCTCATGCCCAACTAGGCTAGGCCTACAGTACTGTATATTCTTTACTTTCACTTACAAGAGGGTAGCCCAAAGCAACAGGGGAAGATCCAGTGGGGGAGAGGGACGTCACGGGAAGGGCTCCTGCCCCGTTTTGCCACTATTTTTAAAAATTTCAATGCAATATGTGTGCTATTTGCTTGTTCAATTATTCTGAAATTGTTGTACCCCTGTCTCTTATACACATCTAGATGTGTATAAGAGACAGATATATATATATATATATATATATATATATATATAGTATATATATTTATATGTATATATATATATATTTTCCATGTTTATATGCATATTTTTTCAATGATTGTAAAGAAGTGTGCTCCTTCTTTAGTTTAAATTTTTATATTTTTGTAATTTAAGCTGAACGCACCACTGTTGTACGTGCCGCCATTCCAAAGACGTGTGTTCTCAAAGTAAATAAAGAAATAAATAAATATGTAAATATAGACATTACGATAAAATCATACACAGTCGACGTATTATAGGAACATAATTTTATTAGGCACAAATATTTCTTCTTGTCCTCAGGAATTTCTCAACGTGAATGAGACAACAGTAGAAAATAATTAATTGTTGAAACATGGACCTATTGTTTAAATAGTGGAATGGACCTAATTAGGTCCATGGTGAAAAAATGCATAGGCCTACACAGCTTATCTTACATAATCGGAGACCACTATGGTGATTAAGGGATTAATTCTTGTGAATGTGTAGCCACTAGCAAGGCCTAGATCTTTGTTGAGTCCGTTGATGTGTGATTTCAAATACGCATGATCCAACGTAATTCGGAGCAACGTCTAGTAGCTTTGTAGTTACAGCCTAATATAATAAAACAGATTATCTATATAGTGTCCCTGTGAGTTAAAGTGATCGCTTACAGGAAACCCTTTTCTCCTATCTCTAACAGATTTCTTGTAATCTTGGGTCATGAGTGAATTTTTAAGGGTCGTCGGAATGCATCTGGGCCTCCTCCAAAGATTATACAGGAAATCTTATGTGTTAAAATTAAATGCTTTAAACATCAGAAGATTCCTGTATTTAAGACATTAAAACAAAACATTTTTTAATAAAATTATTTGGTAAAATTTTGACTATTGTCTTCAATTTGCGCCGGCAGTTATAATCTCAGTCAGATTTTTACATCTCCCTGGTCAGACCGCCGGCGTTTGTTTAATAGTGTTTGTGTTTAAATACACAGATATATGAGTTTTGGTCTTGTAATAATGTTTTAGACATTTTACAGTGTTGTCACTTATTCACATCCTTAGCTCCTTATTTGTCTTCTATTGAGGGACATTTACGCCTTAGTGCCTACTAAATTAGCGGGCACTATAGAATTAAAAACATAATAAAGGTGCTAGCAACCAATGTCAGAATTAACACAGTCAGAGATTAAACCGATGGAATCAACAAATCATGAAAATAAAATTGAATGATTCCAGTTAATTTCCAATAGGCCTATTTATAGCTCTGTAATTCCTGCAAACCGGGAGTAAATATTCCTCTGATCCACCCAACAGATATGACCTACGTTGACCTAACTGCTGACCAATCATAATCAAGAAAATTTTGAAAACCGCAGTACGTATCGTGTAAAAGTCTACTTTTAAATAGTGCTTAACTTTTGGTTATAGAAAAACACCTTTATGTTGGTCCTATTTTAGTAATTGTTTTAAGTTTATATTTAGATCATAAAACGTTTTGTTTTGCAATTTTGCCCAATTAAATACGTATTTCTGGTGGACTAATAGTTTAAATAGTACCTCAGTCGTGTCGTCACGACGACAGATGGCGCTCTCTGTTGTCAACGGACGTTAGTTACCGTTCATTACGCCTGAATGACTTCATAGGCTTTCTGGAATAGGCATTTTAAAATCTAATATTTTACCATCAAAATGTACTAAAAACACAAAAGCTCGCATTACATTAGTTATCGAACACACATTTAATCATCAATTAAAATTACAAAGAAAAAGTAAGATACAACATCTTAATAATTTCGTTAGAAATTGGGATTAGTGGTTTGTCAGTGAGGAAATGGCGTTCGGTTGAACTCTTTTTGCAACGATAGCAACGGAGTAGTATCACGTGGTATCGTGACGTAATACTGTAGTACTCTATGTATATGAATGAATAAAACGAACAGCTTTTTTACATGTATATGAATTAATGCGCGCCCAAAACAACTTTTATGTTAACACGTGGGACTGCCACTTAAAGTCTCAGCACCACGTGGTATAAATATGACGCCAAGTCTCAACTAACAATGGAATCTTTTTAAAGCCAATAACCTTATAGGATTAGAAGATGGTCGTAACGTTTATAAATATTGACAGTAACTTGACATTTAATTTCACTTGACACGAGGGCTCATTAACTTTGTAAGTGCTTAAGAGTAAAATATCAGTTTATATTTAAACATATATTACTTATATATATATATATCTGTCTTTTATACACATCTAGATGTTTATAAGAGACAGCCTACACAGCTTATCTTA
>NW_022710960.1:32977-40410 GCF_011630105.1 Anneissia japonica
TACTGTATATATATATATATATATATATATATATTGTTTAAATACAGACTGGCTTTGTCAGTAATTATATTTGTTGAGATCTATGCTACACAATGTATATATATGTCTTTTATTCGAACACTGTATTTACCTTTCTTATGATCTATATGTAATATAACAATGTTAACGGCTTTTTGATTTATATTATATGCGATTATTTGTTTCCAGTCGTACCTATTGTGTAATGGAGTGTAATTGACGTTATGTGAATCTGTTCAACCATGAAGCCTCGGTGGTCTAATGGTTATGACGCTCGCTTTGACAGCGAGTGGTCACAGGTTCGAATGAATTATGAATTATAGGATAACATTCGTTGAGAGCTATGCTACACGATGTATTGATGTCCTTTATTCGAACACTGTATTTACCTTTATTTAATGATTTATATATATATATATATGTATATATATATATATATATATTATATATATATATATATATTTTATGGTTGATAGGCCTATATATATATAGGCCAATGTGATAAGCAATACCTCTCTTTTAATCTCTTTTTTTTTTATATCAGTTGCACATAGGATACCACCTGATGAGTGTGGTCAGCTTCTCTGATAAAAGCCTATTCCAAAAACCTGAAAGTATGAAAGCATGAACTTCTCTTAGAGTGTTTATAATCATCAGATTGAGGGTTTACTTGAGTGACAGTAATACACTGAATATTGACGTGATCGGTTATGGCGCACGATACCTTCTACGTTATTAAACACATGGGTCTACCATATACCTATGTTGTAATAAAACGACCATAGGCCTAATATTGAATTGCCTAAATAACGAAATTATTTAATATGATATTTTTGATGTGGAACACACAAAGAATAACCAACTAAATCCGAAGACTTAATTTCTTTGAGGTTTTTTTTTTTGTTTTTGTTTTTTGCTTCTTTTTTTTTTTTTTTTGGTGGGGAATTCGGTACATCGGGAGACAATCCTCTTTTGTTTTGCGAAGATTAAACTGTGTTTGTTAACATCTACATGGTCTATATTGCACAAAGGGTCAATGTTTAAATGTCCCATCAAGAACAGTGATTCCAAGGGATCATCGATCTGAAAAGAAATCAGTAGTTCAGAGAGCGCACACATTATCTACCAATAGATTAGATAACTCACCAGTGGCAGATTCAAGAGGAAGCCAAGCTTATTTTTTTTTCAAAATAAAAAAAAATGGAGATAAGAAAATATATTCAAATTTTAACTATAAGAGTTCCATTTCCGGCCATCTAGGTGGAATAATTATAATTGTTCTTACCCTGCAGGCCCCCAAAAAATGGTGGGGCTGAGGTGGGAAACTACACCTGTAGAAGCCTCCCCCCTCCCTCCCTGGCCCCCTCTATTTCAAATGTCTTGATCCTCCACTGCTCACACACCAAAAAAATCATTGTTTGGTGAGCTTAGCGGACTTACTAAAACAATCGATTTTTAAATACTCTCCGTGTCATAATTTGCTTAACAACTAGTCTTAATTTCATGGACGAAAAGACTTGTCAAGGAGCTCGAGTCCCTTTTTGGTTGGGGCATAGGGTGGGGACCACTCTCAGTCATTTTAGTTAGGGATCTATAATATATGAAATAATTTTTGTAGGCGCCAGAAAGGAAAACCTTTTTTCTCATTCTAATATAAGTTCTTAAATGTAGTTAAGATTCAAGTAATTCTATTGCATTTTGTTTTTAAAGTTGTTTAGCTAAACACGACTATCTGATTTTATATATTTTGTTAAATTAACAGAATAAAAGGCAAACAATCGTTATTCCTTCATACACAATTAGAGAAATATATTTCACGCCCTCAACGGCAACTCCTTCAAAAGTAATTACTGTAAGTAAATAAATAGTATGTTGCTATAATACCAGGACTCGCAAGGGGTGGAGCTTATTATGGTGACGTCATGCATAATTTTTATCCAACTATCCTCAGTGTGGCTCATGTTTGGTCACTGAAAAGTGGGTGTAGGTGATTTCAAATTCCCTTCATTTTGCATAGAATTACGTTGATTTGTTTTCCCAAATGTAAATAACACAGTTAAATTATATATAAACCATCAAAGAAAGGTAAATATAGTGTTCGAAAAAAGGACATTATTATAACATTGTCAGTGGCGGATCTAGGATTTAGCAATGGGGGGGGGGGTGGTGGATAATGCGATTTGCGAAGCACCATGCCGAGGGAGGAGAGGGGGCGTGGTTTTGACAAGGGCGCAGATCTGTTTCAAAAGTGAGGGGGACATTTCGTGAGCCCACACCCACCGAAAATTTTAGTAAATAGTAGATCTTGATGACCGGAAATGACACTTTTATATAGTAAAATTCATCGTCATCACATCACATCATTTTAATACAGTAGTCAAAATGAAGCGTCAACAAATTTCTCATGATGTTTTACCAGCGATTTTCGGCAACCATAGATATCTAATTAATATGTGTGATGTACTATAGAAAATAAATATTAAAAGCATTGTCTTTGATGTATTTAATTTAGGCCTACCTACTTCAAAGCCATTAGTTCACACCATAGTTAAGGATTGAGGTGGGAACATTTGGGGAAATAGTACCTCTAGATTACCGGAAATGACACTCTTATATAATAAAATTCATCATCATCGATCAAATTAATCGCTGTGATGTTCCATTGAAAATAAAAATTGTCTTCGACGTATTTTTAATTTACTTTACCATGTTCTGAAAACCAATATTATTATTATTACACGCTTTTTCTCATACTTCTCAAATTATAATAAAGGCACGTGCACTCGAGTCGTGTGTTATATGTAATTCAAATGTTTGTGGGCAGAGATAGAGTACTGGTTGTACAGCACACTTTCGTTAAAACCTTGGTTATTTATGCAGTTCATTTCAAAAATTTTTAGGCATCTTCTTGACTTACTAAATTATTACATTGCGGACAAAGAGTGAGGAGACCAACCCCCACCCCTTAACAATATTTGGGGACGTGTCCCCCTTGATCATGGGTTTAGGGAGAGGCATCCCCATCCATTTGAGATCTTTTTTGGAATTAGTAGACGGCTAGACGCTCTTGGATGTCATCTGAAAAGAAGTTAAGCTTAAAATAGAAAGTGTATGTTTTACGAGAGCAGCCTACTACATGTAACATGTATACATGAGAAGCACACACAAGATGAGTGACCATATCTTTTTTCGAGGACCAAAGTTGGGTGGCTAGCCACCCTATTCACCCCCACTAGATCCGCCACTGATCTTGTAGCATAGCTCTCAACGAATATTGTGGCAGATCACTACCAAAATACACTGCTTTTAATTAAAAAAAAATATGAGTACAGAAAATAACGGATCATTAATTCTTGTAGTTAGATAACCTTGGTGACCGACTTTTGAATATAGGCCTAATCATAGTCGTTGTTATAATAACCTAGTGATTAAGGTTATGCCTGTATTAATTTTCAGGAAGATAGAAACGCTTTACAGTGATGGGCCTAGTTATATCAATGATGGAACTGATGATGCAGAACATTAAATTTTTAGTGAATTTTCCTGGGATAAAGACGCCTTTGCTGTGGTGCTACTACTACTACTACTACTACTGCTATGTCTGTCTATTTACATTATATATATATATATATATATATATATATAATTATTATAATTATTATATATTATATGACACGCCTTCATTTTAAGTATTTTACCTCCAATATGGTGTCTCGAAAAAAATAATAAAAAAAAAAATAGAAAAAGAAAGAAAAGAAAGAAAGAAAACCGTCTTCAACCAAACATAATATTCTATTAAAACAGATGAAATTTCTTTCAAAATTAACACTGAACAACATTTTTGTTGACATGCTTAACTCAATAAAAGTCCACTATAGAGTTTTCAAATTACATGTTTTAACCTCATGGCAGTCTGCCTCATGGTACAGTAAGCCATGAAGTTGATTTTCGCGCCGCACCATTAGGCTGTAACGATCAAGAGGAAACAGTCATTAATAAACTGTAGGTAGTGGTACCGGTAACTTTTACTACGAAGAAATAGAAATTCCGAACTAAGCAATGCGCATGCGCAGTTACCAAATAACGTCCGTGTATTATCTATAAAAACACAGTGAGCATGCGCTTAGAAATCCTAGACAGCCAGTGAGCATGTGCATTGAGTAATTGGCATTATTGAGACATTTCCCCGACGGGAGGGCTGATGTCCCCGACAAGAAAAAAGTGGGCGTTGTCGGGTGTCGCTAACAACCCTTAGAAAGTCGTCCAGGGGACGTATCCCCCCGAAAATATGACAATTTAAGGGTTTCAAAGGCTTATTTAATCGATTTTAGAGTCTATTAATATGTACAAATAATTTTTTTGAATTTTTTTTCTCCCCGACCAATTGTAGTTTTTCTCCCCGACGGGGGGCGGGGGCTGTAGTCCTGCCTACCACCCTCCGCCCCGGGTAGGGCCGCCACTGATTAGCAGAAAACTATGTTTTTAAGTCTGAGAGTTCGACCTTACTACTGTTTATGCTACTACTAATAATAATACTAATACTATTTTTACATACTATACCACTACTACCACAAAAACCACCATACTACATTAATACTACTGCTGCTGATGGCTAGTTTTACATGTTAAAATGAATATATTGATTTCATAAAATATTTCGAATCAATTTTTACACTGTAAATAACGCCAATGAATAACAGAATTCTAGAAAACTGTAATTTTCTGCACTACTCCAAGTAGTGAAATTCGACCAGTATACAATAAAACAATTCATGAAAGATTCCACTTTAAATTTCTGACAGGTAGCTGTTATATACATTCTGGTAATTGGTATTACGATGTACTCAGGTATGAACGACAGTAAACAGAAATTAAACGGGAGATGGTTAATATAAGAAACGTTTTTAAAGATGGGTTGTCTGGTGTTATTAGTTGGATAGTCTACAATTGATATACATTTTAAGCACTTGTTGTTTTAAAGATACCCGTCTGACTCATCGTGTTACATATCAACAAACACCGGATGCTTAGCAAAATGGATCAATGCATGATGGTTGAATAGAACATAAAAACATACAATTTTATCATATCTTTTGAGAGATGACTCTCACGAAATACGTCTCATTTTTGGTGTAAAAATAGACCCAATATTCTTCAAAGAGTCTTTTTTTATATAATGCACGAAATACACCAGCATAATAGGCCTGCCAATTCCGTTACCGGTACGGTATTTCAAGGTAAATATATAATTCCAATTACGATTCTCCAAATACTCGCAAATATCCAATTAGATCCGATGAAAATAAAGATTAGTATAGTAATTATTATTTTAATTAGGCCTAACTAGATTGGAGGCTGAACGTATTTCTCTTCATTTCCACGCATTCGAATTAGTATTCCATTGAAGCATAAAAATAGCCGTATTAGCCCTACATTAATATTACTTTATAATCAATTTTCTACGACATAATTTCTATTAAAGACCACAACAGACACCCGTCATTTAAACCAGCGTTTCAAAATAATTAGCTATTGAGAAATAGCTGTATCATGAATTATTTACGTCATAAATAACTTTGAGCCAACCGCGTCATTATTTAGTGAAATAAACTTCTAGTCCATTCATTGCTAGATATTCTGCGACTCCTGGATCCATACACCTTGTTACTAAAGCTGTGTTCACATTGGCTCAATTTAAAACCTCTGTCCACACTAATAAATTGTATGTGACAAGTAAATATAATATGTCCACATTTGGCTACATTATGTCACCATTATGATCATATATTTAGAAATTTAAATACCAAAGTCAATGGATTAAACGTGTGTCAGGATTGTTATAATAGTTAGATGGTCAGGAGTAATATCGCGGCAAAACCACGTAACTTGAAATTTTCACTTTTGGAGAAAATTAGAGTTAACGTTTGCATATTTGCAACTTAGCAATGAATTGTCGTAAGCTTTTGAAATTTTGCATGATTGTATATTTCTATAACATTTTAATTACAACCGTTTGTTTATTGCAAAGGTAGCGATATTCACAGATACCTTGTTTTGCCTCAGAAACACGTCAGACTCGGTATTGTTATAAGTGTGACATATTATACCCATTGTAATCTAATATTAATTGATAAGTAATACTAATATTATTAATATTAATTAATATTATTTTTATTGTTTATATTAAAGAATGATTCGATATACAGTTATAGAGTATATTATTCAGAAACAATTGACCTGTTCGCTTTTTTTTAAAAATAAATTTATAATATTGTATTTTTATATTTAAATTAGAATCAAGGTATTAAATCAAATTAAACCTTGATTAAAAAAATAATAATATTGTATTTAATATATAAATTTTAATCACGGTATCAAATCAGCTTGAATGCCTGATTAAAGATCAACTTTAAAATTAGTTGTATCTTTAACCTAACTGTTTATATTAGGTGACACTTTATATTTTTTAGATATTAAAAAGGACACCCATTAATTAAAATGTGTCAATATTCGATAACGATATAATAAAATATGAGATGTGACATTTGTGTAGTCATTTGAAGTAATGTCGTATGTTAAAAACAGAACAGATATCAGTAGCAACTCAACCCGCGGCGTTTATTCGTCAGAAATTAAAGTATTTTCCCACAAGGTATCTTAATCAATATCAACAGAAAAAGAGCGTTACCACAACACGTGGCATTACACTATGACGTCATCGCGTTTGGAAGAACTCAATGTTGACGTAATCATTGTAGTTTTTTGTGTGTGTGGATGTACATTTGTTGAGGAGTATAACTGTGAGCTAAAGAAAGAGAGATGATGAATTGCTTGTGTAGGTTTTGATTGTTAGACCTGTCATTAAAATTAGACATTCTTAAATTTCGATCTGCAACACAATGATCGATGATTTCGGTAACAATTCACTGTTTCATTCGGTTTCACCTGCGCGTTGTGCTAAGTCAAATCAAATATCAAATAGTGTCAACAAGAACGTATCCGGATTACTCTTACTTTAAGTGGGTCTTTCACGTGTAATGCATCGTTCGTCTGTACTGTGCCATGTAGTTTTAACGGTCAGCGATCGAGCACGATATCCCATTCTTTGCTTTCTGCATCAAAGGCTGATAGATCTTCACTGCAACTTACGTTATAAAAATTTAATTATTATGCCTAAATACGTAAATTTGGCTCACATACGTAAATTTGGCTCACAAACCATAAAGCCTTGTCAACAATATAATTTTTATAATACAGTACCCCTGTGATTTGCCCATTTATGATAACAGAGTGGAGCCAGTGGAAAGTGAGAGATAGATATATAATTCATTATTTGTTTAATGAGCATATATATATATATATATATATATAGCTTGATAAAGACTTATAGTCGAAAGTACTCGCTAACTCTGAAA
>NW_022710960.1:41757-44089 GCF_011630105.1 Anneissia japonica
GCCATAAAAGAGTTGCTCTTATAAAAATTATGAACAAGTGATATGATGGGGAGTTCACTTTGCTTTCTGTAATTGATTATTTATTTCTGTAAAAAATATTGAAAGAAGTTGTAAACAAAAATAATAAGATGACTCAATGAGTCTCATTAATGAGGTTGATGTTGTATACGTAGCATTGACTGATTATTTTTATTATTATGAAACAATTCTGGTATACGGCCGTCAATCAATCAATCAACCAATCAACTAATTACATGCGACTACCAATATCAATATTAGAATTATGAGACTAATAATCACCTAGCAGTAAAAGTGTAGAAAATAATACCGTATAATTGCTATTTCGAAAACTGACGAGGAACCTTCGGCCCTAATTTGTAGCATTGCGAAAACCACTCATAGTACCAGTGACGCAATACCTGCCCATAGAATCGTCTCGCGTATGAGTGGGTAAGCGTATTAATTCGATAATCATGTCTACACTTAAATGTTCAAAAAGTCGAAAATATGTACATCCAAAAGATTTTGTTACCATGGCAATACCATTCTGATTATTGTTATTATAGTCTTGTAGTTCCAGGCGTAGAATACTCAGGACTTGAGGCTAATTAGCTATCAGGCTTCGTCAAGTGAGTCTGCTTAATAAGGACTGGTCGACCAAACAAACGACAGAAGAACGCAAAGTCGCTGACACGAGAGAACGGGTAACTGTATACGTTGTTGTATCATTGATAACAATTGACACGGGAACATCGAGGCATCCATACCAAAATATCGTCTCTCCGTTTTGTAATTCTCTTTTACTAAGCATGTCGCAGATACTCGCTGTTACTCTGTTGTCATTACTAGTTTTCGTATCCTGCATCTCTGGTAGGAGTCTCAATGGTTACGAAAAAGAACAAGTGTTTGACATTTTACAGGTAGGTAAATTTACTTTTTGTTTTGATTTTTTTTTTTTTTTTTTTTTTGATTAACATCAAATAAACACAACAAATTTCAGATTCTAGAGAGGAAAACACTAATAGTCTTTTTGTTTTTAATTTTTTTGCGATAATTGCCTTTACAAAAATTAGTTATAATTGAAGTATGCACTGCGTACTATTATAACACTGATATTTTGGGAAGCACAACTTATGACCTTCATGATAATAGTAATTATTTCAATGAAAAATATGATAACTTTTTGCGGTATTTGTAATGATTAATTTCAATGAATGAATAGAAATCGGTTAAATTGTACCTTTTCTTACAATGCAAAAATATGTAACTTGATTATAGATTTCATATTATTAGTACCGGTCTCACCCAAGTACTGAAAACATCTAAAGCAAATCGTGCAGCCCGCACATATTCATAGTATATCATGCTTAATGTTGTAGATAAAGAAGTTAGATAAGTAGCGCCGGATGACGTTTCACTGCTTTAAGGTAAAATGTTCTAAACTTAACAAGAGGAAGGCGTACACAGAAGACATAATATTCTACCTAGATTCATTGAAGATCACTTTATTTGCCGTGTATCATACGTATTAGATGTATTTTTACTTTCAGTGTAACATAAATATTAATAGGCCTACTTGGAAAAAAAACTATGTCAGATGAAACGAAAAAAGTTACTGTATATGAGATTAAAGTCGTATACTACTGCTTCAAAATTACAAAATGTTAGTAGAAATAAATAGCACGTTTATAGTTAAAGATATTTAATATGATATGTTTGTGTGAGCAAGATATTGAGATATAAAATGTCAGATATATTTTGAGATTATAAGACTGATAAAACGTGTTTCAGTAATAAAAAAAAAAACATATTGATGGAATACGATAACGCGATGTATTCATGAAGACGGAGTTCATTGGAGTCGGATATCTATTGGAACAATCTACCAATCATGATTAAATTTTCTTCAAACTCAAAGTAATATTTTCATGTAGGCCTACATTGAAACAATACCTGATATCGATATACCTTTATATATACCATTATATTTCTATACACCTCCAAAAGGTATTTTAATTGAATTCATCGTCTACTTTGCGTTATGGGCATGATTAAAATCTGTTATTTATTCTACTTTTTTTAATCAGCTGTTGTCACTAGGGTCAAGTATTTGAAAAAACAGCAAACTTTTTGAAGTAGTAGTTACTTACAAGTTAACACACACACACAAAATGTCCCTGCTCTACATCATACATCACTCCATCAGTACATTTAGTTTTAATTAACTGTAGTTCAATTCCGTTTGAATTTGATTGGCCCAACATTACAAATCTGGTATATCAGAATTGTCTTGTATGAAACAACATTAACTTATTAAGTATTTTAGAGGTAC
>NW_022710960.1:44212-52274 GCF_011630105.1 Anneissia japonica
TTGTCAAGTAGTATCAATAATGTAAACACATTTTGTTTTATCGTTCCATCCTTGTTACGGCAGATCAAGTGATTGAATGCAGTGACTTATCGTGGGGTTCCTACCCTACCCTCCTAAAAAATCTGACCCCTCCTCTAGTCGCCCCCACTAGAAATGTTTGAAGTTAAAAAAAATACGTTTAAGTACCGGTAGTTAATAATCATCTCATATCACCTTATTTTGCGAGCTAGCGCCCCCTCTCACTTATCCACCGCCGCCATTTCAAGACTCCAAGACACGCCGGATTGAATGACCTACTGTAACTGACTGATATAGAGATAGATAGATTGATTGATTGATTGATTGAAAGACGAATTAATTAATTTATTAATTGTTTGATTGATTGATTAAATGATTGAATGACCTAAATGATTGATTAATTTATAAATTGATTGATCGATAGATTGATTGATTGACTGATTGATTGCTTGCTTTATTGATTGATAGATTTACTGATTGATTGGTAGTTGGATTGAATAATTGATTTTTTTATTGAATGTGTCTTCTATGTGAGCATTATTGCTATTCCGACTGTGACGTCAAGACACGTTAAAAAAGAGAAAATGTTTTTAAAATGAACTGGAACTTAAATTTTCTACCAGCCCTTCGTGGACAGGTAGTAAGATGTTTGCAGCACATGTCACTGGGTTTTAGTCTATGTATTTTTTTGTATTAGGCCTATCTGCCTTTTTATATGTATATAAACATAAATTGCTTGATGTGGGCCTAAGAAAAACGTAGTTTTCACACCGAGATTCGAACACTAGACCAAATGATTATAGTTTGGTTGCGTTTCCAACTTAACATAGAGGACAAGTGGTTGATTTAATTTAATATTCTATCAGGCACATTATACTAAAAGTATTGCATAAGTATTGCATAATACACAATCAGTGAGCTTAAGTGCCCAGATTGTTATTATGGGGTTTGGCTATACAGCACAAGTTCGAATACCCTTGGTGAGAATTCCTTGAGCACCAATCTTGGTAGTGATGTTTGCGCTTTAGAAATCGATATAATAATAATAATATTATTATTATTATTATTATTATTATTATTATTATTATTAATATTAATACTCCTCTTGACAGTTAAGCATTTTATATTGCATATAATAATATATACATGCTTATCTGTAAGGAAGAGCAATTCTCCCCAGTGGGTATTTGCACCTGTACCAAAATGTGTTCCTAATAAAAAATATCACTTTGTTTGTCATAAACCTATATACAGTGCTGTAAACAATTAATATACTTGAAAATTGTTTACTTGTTACAATACCATATACATGAACACTGCTATCATTATCTTTGAGGGTATATTCATGACCATAAAACGAATTAATTGCTAATTGTTATCAACAATGAATTACACTCTATTCGTGAAATATTAATATCCAAAATCACGACCGTTGAAATATTTATTAAAATATTCTTATTGAATTAATATGTAAATAGGTTAGTATTGCAATAGTTACAATGAGGATAATGAAACAGGCGAAAAGAGCGTTGATAAAATGGTAATTGTGTTACATATCAAAGCACGCATGCGCACAAGCCATAAAATCACATAGCATTTATGTTTGATGATTCCCCATATAAGAGTGCCATCAACAGAAATAGCTCAATGTTTACAATACGAGTGAAAATTCTGGATTGGAATTAAGTACAGTAGAGCAGATTAATACCTCGATAACAAGCATTTGATGAGAATATTCTAAGAAGCGTGAAATAACAAAATTTAACAGCAGAGAGACGTGGAAAGCTGTATACTAAGAATAATGTGCAGAAACTTTAAACCTCTTCCACGAAGACATATCCCAAATCTATTACATAATTCTTTATTTGTCCTAATTCAAATTTGAAATCGTAAACTTGGATTGTACATTTCTTTGTATTTCTTGCCATCTGATGACTTTGATAACATTCTATATTATTTCAATTTGTTCTAAGAATTAAATTTTAGGGCTTGCCTATATGAACCAATTGAAAAAGAATGACATGATAAACTCAATTTTACTTGTAATTTCATAACGCTGCGGGCAAAATACGAATATAAAATAACGTATGGTCAATAGTTTCGCTCCATAGAATCTCAAGATCTCATGGATTCTTGGTGTATTCCCAGGAGTTTATAGACATTGCACTCTAGTGGAAATAATTTCAACACAAAACTATCAGAAAACAATGTCATGAAATGATTTTCCGTGGAAAATTGCTAATCACTTTGATAAGTTTTCACAGAATGTTAATGCTCCTATGACTAAATAATAAGAAAGTAAGTATGACTTGGAGAAGATTAACCTATATATGTAAACCCGGTGGATCTTTTTCATTTAATCATTCGAACATAACCTTTAGATCGGTGTGCGCTCAAGAATAACTGGTGCGTAAAAAACATAAACAAGGCATTAGATAGCGGAACTTCAAGACTCAAAATTGAAACGTAAATGCAATATCAATAATAAGTCTAAACCATTAAGCATGCTATTTCAGGTTTCATCTTCCGGATCCTGGTCTATTGCTATTTGGTAGCACTTGACAAATGATATTTAGAACCTTAAATACAGTTTAGAGATGAATTTGAAATTGGCTCTGAACACCAGTATTTAAATAAGTATAAAAATCAAATTATTGTGGCTATTGACTCTATTCTGGCGTCTTATAACTTAATCACAGCAAACAGTATGAAAACCACGACTAAACGGCTAAACGATGATCTAACATTAACTTTCTTTCAACACATGGGCATATTTAAGTATTTAGGATTCTGCTTGGTCAGTCTATAATAATTATGTTTTGGTATTTATGTTTAAGAATGTTTTACTCCTGAAAATGACCAAACGTAGGCTTAGGAATTTAAAAAAAAATGTATTCAACTAGTACTCGTATTGTACATGCGCAAGTCAGATCTCTTTAAACAAACTTTGGTGGCTGATACAACGATATATTACAGAAAACCCCAGGCACTGCATGACAGAACAACAACAGAAAACGCTACATACATGAAAGCAGTGCAGGTTAGATAAACATGTTGAGTCTTAAGTGATCGCTTGAAAGATTGATATTGAATAGCTCAGTTGGGAGATATTGCAGAGTCTCGCAACATAAGAACATGAACAAACTTCCAACTTCTTATTACGTGACGTGATAAAGTGTAGGCCTAATATAAAAAGATGCATTATAGGCTTAGCATGTAAATGGTAAATTTCGTCATCGTTTTAATGTATTTGAGACAAAGGGAGAGTACCGGTACTTGGTTTATCAGAGAAGGTTCCCTTGAAGGAGAAGGTTTTGTCCGAACTATAGTACCCTCTATCAGGAATAGTGAAATGAACAAAATAATTATATTTAGGCCTACTCTTTTCGAAGGTAGTATTTGTGTTTCTAAATTTAATATTAATGTGGTTGGTAAGTTTTATTTTACTACATTGGCTTATCATTGAAGTCATGCGTACCTATAGTTTTAGAATTTTTAGTTTTGCGGCGCACGATTGCTTTATCATGTGTGTTAAAAAGCAAACTGATAGGCCTATCCAGTTAGCTAAAACACCAGAAAATTGGTTAACTATCTAAAAATGACAAGAAAGATGCGACGTGCCGCTTTGCGATCAAATTGGCATATATTTTGTTCACAATGAGCATAAAAAAGTGCAGATGTTCATTCCTTCCCATTCTCGTGGGTCACAATAATGGATTTTGTCACAACAACTGACCATTAGTCAATTTCTTTAAAAAAAAAAAAATAATGCGGGTTTTTTTTTTTTAATTTGCCCAACAATTTTCAAAAATTTAATAAAATAAAACAAAAGATTTGTTTTACATTAAAACGATTCTTTTGAATTGTTTTAATGCATAAAACAATTCTTTTAAAAATTGTTTTACATTAAAAAAGGATCAAAGGAAATAATTACTATAATTTGAGATCAAGATGGTGTGAACAATCTTCATGAACAATTTTTGATACGGTACAGTTTGGGTCAAATACCGATGAATGGATTTACATCTACCTGTTTCGATAATTGTCTAAAAAGAGTTGTTTTGCAATGAAATCGCCTCCCTCATGACCTGTCGTCGTGGGCTATTTGATCACACATAAATGATTCATTATTTTTTTTTATTCTGTAAATGATCATTAAGACTGCGTACAACCTGAATTTGACGCACACGCGCTCGTAGGTGACGATTTATATTTACGCTAGGCAACGAATGGTCGGCCTGGGTATCCGTTTAAAGCATTTTATAATGTTAGTAGCGTATGCAGAAAATTCTACTCGAGTGCTAGCGTATCATTAAGCCCAAGGGAGGCTTCCTCTTTCCTTAAGCATTTAACAGACCACACATTCGATATTAAAACATCCGCTTTCCGCATAATCTGTAGCATAACTCATTCTCATTAGTAAAATCATAGCCACTGACCAAAACCTAAAGTAAATCTTCATGGCTTCTGATGTATTTCCAAACATTTAAAATACACATCATTGCGTTGTGTTGTCCTATCTATCGATAAGCATTGGAATTTCAATAAATAGATTATCATCACGCAGTATCTAAGAAAGTAAAAATTCTGAGTTATCAATGTTTGATTCATTATGCAGCTACATTGCTGTATCTACGCAGAGCGTCACAGACGCACAAATATACGTACGATTAACAATAGTGTCTGTGCCAACACCGCTTCTTGAGAAAGCTATTTATTTAATAATAATCCAAATTTATTATGTAAACTATTGAGTTAGCACTTTAACGAGCATTGCACGACTTATATATTTAATGTTTTCTGAAAACATATCAAGGAATATCAAGTTTTATTAGCAGATTCAACCAGGGATGGAGCAGGGATAGATTTAGGAGGGGGTGCCCCCCCCCCCACCTTTTTTTTTGTAGAAAGTCAAAAAAGGGAAAAAAGAAAGTAAAGATATTTATGATCGCCCAAGACGCCTCAGAAGTTATTTACGGGCGTCTAGAAAGCAACAATTTCCTTGGGGAATTTCTCCGTCGACACCGCGCCAGGGTAGTGATGTCGCTCGATGGGGCGGTTTTATTCGGCCAAACTATTTTTTAGCAAACCCTCCTAATAAACAAAAATGCTCCTTTCTTGGCAAGGGTGGCCCCAGGATTCGCCCAACAAGGGACCGATGAGAGAGTAAGTGGGCGTGGTCGGGTGTCGCTGAAAACCGCTCGGAACTATGACAATTTTGGGGTTTTAAAGGCTTATTTAATCGATTTTAGAGACTATGTAATATGTAAAAATTACATATAATGTTTTCTTCTCCCCGACGAACTGTGTTTTTACCCCCAACTGGGGGACAGCTCTCCCTGATGGGGTCTCTGGCACTTCTGGCACCCCTCTCCTCCCCCTTACGCGATCTCCCTGTTTCGTGGCACCACCTGAATGTCTAGACATTACGAAAGTTAAAACATAGGTAACAGAAGAGTATCTAATTATGTAAATATAGTAGTAAATCAGTATATGTAGGCCTATATATCGCCACTAAGGAAGGACTAGTGCCGTCCGAAGCGGCTCTGATTCCGTTTCTGACTGTGCGTATGTTTACTTTTTAGCTGTTGTCAATTATCAAATTTGTATCTCTACAGAGATCCAGCCATTGTTTCCCACAGCATTGTTGTTTTTCAGTATTTTGCCTTTTAATCTATATGATATATTATCACTATTATATATATTATATATATAAAATATGTATATAAAATATGTATATACTGTATGATATCAATGCGCGTTATCACATCCAGAACTCAGCGTCGTTACACGCATGTCCAACAGTGTGAATATTCAGTTGCTTCTAATCGCACTAGAATTCCCATCGTTATTTGTTATACATTCAATTGAAAATCATTAACATTTATATTCGAAAATTGTTATTTTTACCTGTACCCTCCATATTCAAGAAATAAAATTCGTAGTACACAAATATTATAAGAATATAACGATATTTCATTGAGTCGATGTTATAATGCATCAGTGCTAAGAGCATATTACGCGGGAAATTGACAAAGGGTGTTGTGATTATGAATGAATAATTGTGGATGTTTAGGCGTGAGTGTGCGTTGACTCGCCATATGCTCATATCTGCGCTGTAAATTCTCCGAGTGTCTTTCTCGACGTATATCAAACAAAACAGATTCTATACCATGTATGTTTATTTCTGTGTTGTCTAAACTCAAGTAGACGATCTACTTAGGTTGCCTACGGCGAATGTTCTTTAATTGAAACAAATATCTATGGTCGAATTCTACGAATAGCAGGTCATATACATCTTCAATCTGTTAACACAATAGAATATAAGCGTATATTTTATTAACGTTGGCTCTTAAGTGGTCCTTCAAGTCAATTATTAGATACATGCCCCATCACTTTAGATGTAAATAGGATGGCAGAAGCGTCGCTGGTATTCAGAATGAGTTTGCACTCACGTAACTCTATTCGGAAATGTTATAAAACACGAGTGGACCAGGTAACGCTATTGGCGAATTGCGTGATTGCTTCATATAACGAGAAAGTGGAAATTCATTGTGAATGTGGCCTATATTGGATATTGAAATACGTTTGTTATCAGGCAGCTCGACTTTCTAGAACACACATCGACCAAGTCAACGTGTGCCTACACGTTAGAGATTTCTCGATTTCATGACGACTGTAACAACATAAATATATCCTAAAATCATATAAGCATGTGTCTAAATTCTAAGACGCAGCTAGTTTGACCCGAATCTCTACAGTTTGCAGAGAGCACAGAATGGTCACGGATGAGGAAGAGTTGAATCCGTTCTATGTTCACTCAAATTCTTACAGACATTTTGAAATTTTCTCTCATAATATTTAGATGTTTTCTTCCTATTTACACTCAAAGGATGGATTGACCTATGGAGCCGGGAGTCCGCCGCTATGTCTGCCCTAGTTCTTCGAAGTCTCTCATCCTTAATGAATTAATTTCTGTCAACCGCTTGTGTAGCTTCAGAATCTTAGGCCTATTTATTATTTAAATCCTGTAATCTTTAATTTTCAATATTTCGATAGTTTATGTTTAACATTTGAATAATCTGTATGAGACTTTAACATGTATGCCTTATAACTACCTGATGCATGAGATTTTTTTTAACAAGCCCTCGTGTCTCATGTTAGAATTCAATAGTTGTGTCATCAATTTTGTAAACTTATTGCAATGTGACAAAAATGATGTAAAAATAATTATCCTATGCCTAGAGTGCCGGTGTCCCCGTCACATGGATCCCTCACACCCCACCCTTGTAAAATCAGCCTATATTTGGCCTGAAGTGGTTCACCACCAAATTCATTTTCCGGGCCATGGATGTTGGAGATAAATCAGCCTCCATTTAATGCTTCGTTCACACTAGGACAAATTTAGTCGCGTTAAGCAAAAGCAAGCAATAACGTCTACGCCCAGAAATTTGGAATTAGGCGCGAGCCGAATCTATAATAGGCACTCGCACAAGGCGTCAGAACACAGCTCAACATTTTCTCTATGGTGAGACCGGATGGTTGGCGATCTCATGCTAACGCAATAGTGACTAGATTCGATTTTGAGATCCTGTGCAAAACCTGGTGGTTTTTATTTTGTTGTCTTGTTTTGACATTAAAAATAAGAATAAAGAATAAATAGTAAGAATGAGCGTCTTGAATTTGCGTCAAGCGGCTTGCGTGTGTGGCTGATGGGTGTTATATTGTGAACGAAACTTAACTGCTCTTGCGCGCGTGTAATACACCACGCTGCGTTGTATTACCAAAACCGTATGATTGTCAGGATGTTTACGACGTTATGCTTAATGAGTTCTCTAAAAACGAAGCAAAACGCCACTTTAATCAATTAATCTGACAAAAAAAAAAGACACTAATATTTTAAATTGTATTTAAAGTCAGTCTGACTACCAGAGCTTACTCCGTTTCATTACTGCTAATGATTCACTTGGTGAATTAATATACAGAAGTAAAAATGGCCAAGAATTAATTTTCTTCATAACACTTAGGGTAATTATAGGAACAC
>NW_022710960.1:52392-59296 GCF_011630105.1 Anneissia japonica
ATATAGAGGCCAACTCGAAACTGACTTGCGGTAATTCTACTAATGATATATACATTTTGAACGTTAAAGAAGAGAAACATGCGAGTGTGAAGCTGCCCCAATCGGGATTCGAACCTTCTGCTGTCTATACAGGCCTTAACCAAGTGGGCTATCGAAGCTTCGTTGGGAATTTTAATCCGATGTATGTATCAAAATGTACACGCACTATGAGTGCCGTGTTGTAGACCTTTACGTTATAATAATTATATTATTACAATTTTGGCTATTCGATTATGTTTTGATTTACCAGTCGTAAATTCGGCTTTAAGACGCGTAAGACTTATCTTTGTCTATATTGTTTAGTCGTTAGCAGTTAAAGAAAATTACACCGACATGATTGACCAGGCATAAAATAAGTCGTTAATTGTAAACTCCCGCCAAGTATTACGGTATGATTGGTTCGTTAGAGATTGCACTGTAACGGTACATTGTTTATACTATACTGAAGTAAAGACAAAAAAAAAAAACTAATCTTATCTGTACCTTATGTGCAGCAGGTGTGACATCCTCTATAATACAATACAGTAATTATACTGCTGCACAATAACACTTAGGCCTATCTCTGTTTTTGAAAAGTGTGTAAATATAAGAACAAAATAAGAACATTTTGAGCCTGAAATTGGGGAAAAAATAAGAAAACTGAGCCTGGGCACAATTTTACTTGTTGTTATAAAAAAAAGCGTAACTCATAAACGAGTGATGCCAACACGAAAAATGTTATAGCCATATGAAGAACTTTTTATTTATTAAAATCAACATGAACTTACAGAAGGTTAATGAACTAATATTTATTTATTCTAATGATTTGTCGTATGTTTTTTCTGTTGTGAATGGGCAGAATTGTAGTGCATTTCACATCTTAGTCAGTTTGATTAATATGCTGAGCGTTATGATGAGGTCTGATGTGGAGGCGGTAAATCTCACGTGACTACTAGACCATAGTTAAAGTAACTTAGACATATTGCCCATTAGCATTATTGCGACTTTACTTACCGTCAAGTAGGCTCACTTATAAAGTACAGGTAACATTTCCTATGGGAAATCATTCAGAAGTTTAGAACTTTACCACAGTGCGTTATGGCTAAGCTTACTCCCTTATTAAATGCTCGTGTTCCAATAAATTTATGTATGTTTAGCTTAAGTCTGGTCATCAATGGCGGCGCCAGTGTATTAAATCTGGGCTCTTATAGTGAGGGGGAGAGATAAACGTTTAAGGCGGAAATAATTTTTCCATAGCAGACTGCCGATACAATTTCAATTTATCACAACTCACATTAACGGGTAACTCTTCTATCCATCTGCTTGTTATTTTTGTTTAAATTCTCAGTCTATTGAAAATGTAAAAAGTTTGTTAAATGAAATGTTTCAAGTGGTCAGTGGTCTTCAAATGACAGACAGACTGATGTGTGCAATTAATTGTGTTGACCAATAGGCCTATTACAATGTTATTTTCTTCCGGCAAAATTTGGTAGGGGCAAGAAAATTATCTGGGTCCCTCTTCGAAGCGCCACCACTGCTGGTCATGTTTTATACCTCTACGATATAAAAATGTGCAGGATTAATACAAAACAAGAAGAGCAATATAATTATAATTAGGCCCTAAAACTTATTTGATATTTTGATTAAGATTTCTAATGGATAGTGGTACGTTTGTAGACCTATTGATACAATTCAAATTCATTCAAATTACAAATTCAGCAGTGACATAATTGTCATCGCCCTATTCGGATCCCACCTTTACTCACGACATGTATAGGCCTACAATACGCAATGGAAATACATCATTTACACATAAGCTATGAATAGGATTAGAGACAGAGATTTACAATGTTACCATGAAGTAAATTGCCTAACTGTCAATATCGATTTTCTATCCTGTAAAAATCGTCCGTGTTGTTATTGTTAGTGTTTTTAAGGTGCTAGTTTTAACTGAGAGCGCGAACTTCGTTTGAACATAAATGCACTTGTTAAAATGCGTCTCTTAGGAAAAATATAATGACCTAACTTAGTGAGAAAGCTGTAATGAAACTTGAGAAAATACTTACAGGCCTATAAAAAACGCCCGTGAAATAAGATTATGGAAATAGCATGGCGGTAATGTCTTCGGCAGCGAGGGTAACGTTCTAATTTACCTGCTACCGTGAACCTAATGTTGTTATCAGGTCGTGCCGTTATATGACATAGCTTAATGTATATATTTAAATAAATAGGAATAATCGGCTGATAACATTTAGCCCGTACTCATATCCTTAGGCTTGAAAACAAAACGATTTCGGACCCCTTTATGTGGATATAAGGCGCACACATCTTTTAATCGAATGAAATGAGCTATTCGCACGCCTGGTTGCACTGCTATTATTATTTTAACATTCATATCATTACCATCATTATCATCATTATCGGGATCAACATTATTGTCATCGTTATCCTTTTAATTATCGTCATCTTTATCATTATCTTCATCACCATAATCCTTATCGGGAGCGGTTTGGCGCAGTGGTTGCGGTTTTGCCTCTCAACCTTGAAGTCGGAGGTTCAATCCCTCGCTGTTCATTTCGCTTACGTCCTTTGGCAAGACACTTTACCTACCAGTCTCTCCCCGCCCAGGTGTACCGGTACAAATGTGTACCTGGTTGGTACAAATACAAAATGCGCTGATTACAGATGCAACATTATGGAATTCTCCCCAGGGTTCTGAGTAGGCATGTGTTTCATAATATGTGCTTAATCCTGTGACCGGGATTAATAATGTCATCCTCATTACTGTTATTATCACTATCTTCATCATCGACATCGACATTATCATCCCTGTATCGCTATTTTTTCGTGATCATTCACATATCATTTTAAATTAAATATTTTCAATGAACAAAATCAATAACCAGAGGTAGGAAAAGAGAAAGTAATCGATAAAACTATCGATGAAATTTAAGCTTTATAGTTTGTCCACAGACAAGGACCTCAAAGAGCAATTATTTTAGTATTTCAACCACTTTAATTTCGAAATGCATAAAAGGTAAATACAATTAAAAAGCCATCAAAGTGCTACAAAAAAATACCTATATTATGTAATGAAAGAAAACGTCCCAGGATATTTACTATTACCGGTGACATCAGACTAGTGCTTAGTTATCTTTCTGATTTTAGTGGATAAAGCTAGGCCTATAACATAAGGACTCCAAAGTAAGAGCATAACACTGAACAGGAGCAAAGATCAGCTGACGTGGACATAAGGTCAATTGATAGAAAAGGTCCAACACCAGCTAGCTCCCCTCACCTAATCATCGAGACCCCCTTCACCTCCACGCCCCCATCAACCCCTCCCCCATTCCAATACTCCAGGTACGCCACTGTCCAACACGGCAGTTTAAGACGCGAAATGTTAGTCATTAACAGGCTTGTTATGATCTGAATAGGCCCCATTATAGTTTTAGTATTTGATGGTTGTTGAAGATTGGTTGAATTGTTCGGTTACTATAATATACCATGTAAATAAACTGCTGTTAATAACGATTTACAAATATGCAGACGACAGTGCTACGTATTTATTTATTTTTTATAAATTATTTAAATGTGTATGCATATTCATGCAGAGATGAAACTACTAAAAGGCTTAATAACCTATCGAATGGTGTTCACATTAGTGGAACAATGCCATAAATTATTCCAGGCATGTATCCATGTTTGAAATAATACGCTATTGAGAGCTCCTATCACGATAATTTGGCTTTGGTACGCGGGAAGTATTAATAATAATAGACGCTCTCATTTAACCGAATGTATTGTATGCACACGTTCGATTGTTGCCTCTGTCAACGCAAATGAAGAGCCGTGCATATTTCATAACACGAAACGGGTAAAAAAATTAATAATGAACAATAATGTTATTAGGCCCTCATGATTAACAATAATGTTATTAGGCCCTCATGATTATCAATAATGTTATTTAGGCCCTCATAATGAGCAATGTCTGAGACTGGTTAGTTAATCGTGATGAACGCTTTAGCCCGAGTTTCAGTAAACGCTCATAATATTTTTTTTTATAATTATAATGCACTTACGTTACGATAGGCCTATTTGCTAACTTTAATCGCAACATCTGACAGTGGGTCTTTCCAGAGTGTCTAACCACTGACCAATCAGGACAGGGCTATCTTATACGCTTGCTACAAACACTTAATTTTTTAACAAAAGCACGTGTTTTCGTAAGTTTGCACTGTCATGTTGTAGGACCTAAGTAACAATATCCAAGTGGCTGGTCTGGCTAAACGGCCTATTAGCTCTCTATCGGCCTACTTACGAAGACTAAATAAGACTTACGGAGAGAACTAAACCCCGGGATTGTGCGCGCTCGTGCACTTGGATATTTTTTCACTAGAATTATGTCCGTGATTGTTGTTACTGCCTTCTTCCAGGTGAAATGCAGTAGATGATTTCAAAGTAAGCTCAGCTAGCTACCTGTAATCGCTACGAAGAAGTGTGTCGAGCAGGGATCATCCAGCTTTTAATCATTTCGCGTAAAGGCAATGCGGCGTGAACCTAACCAAACCAGTCACATCTTTACACTTGGTTGAACTGCTTAAGACGTTGCATTAATATTGTACGCGCTACGTAGCACACTGTATAACTATTCAAACGCTCTACGATGTACTATAGGCCTATAATGACCAGAGATTATTAAAATGAACAATTTTAATCCTTGGTCCTATGCTTGATATATAATAACAATATTTTAACGCCATCATGTTGTTCATTTTAAAATATGACCGAATAGCATACCTGTTTTTTAGGTAAACGCGGCGTATCATTTATTTTTTAGTAGCATCAGTAAACAAATGTGTTATGTACAGTTTTAGGACTATTTAGATTCTGTAATTGTTAACAACAAACTATTGCCCAAAGTCATTGGTTGCCTTACATAATGTAGCTCTGTGTGTGTCACTGTGTTTAAAAATCAGAGGGCTTCTTTTAACTGGACAGTTGCGTCAAACTCGCTTATTTTGGTTGTTGTTTCTCAGGTGATTATTATTATTCTAATTTACAATATTCGTTAATAGATAACGAGGTGATAATACAAAGTAAGACGCATTTGACAACAATCTTAGAAGATAAGCAGTCGTGTACGTGAGCGGTTAACAAATTTCAATACTGGTAGATAAGTTGATCTTTCTATTATCGTCTGTCCATTTTATTTAGCTCAAATATTGGAAATCATGCCTCTCCATCATAACCTACATTTTTACACACGCATAGCGAGCTTGATTAAAACAATATGTATATAGAGCGTACTGTTTAATATAGGCCTATATAAATTCATATTATTAATGGTATATATAATATATACATATAAAACTAATGGTAAAGAAGATATATAGATATGATACATCGCAGAATAATATTCAGATACTAACGTATTAAGTAACGTAAATATATTAAATGTTGCTTGCTTGCGCAGTAAAGAATAAAGTAAGCTGCCAAAACGAAACTTCCTCAATAACCGTCACAATCATACATTGAGTGCCAATTTCCTCGGAACAATACAGACATAAAGTACAAAATATGTTGGCGGATAGCAATAAATTGCATAGTAATTTACTCTACTATGGTACGCCACGCGTCATGTAGCCTACGTATGCCTACATGTAGGCCATAGTAAGTTGTGTCTATAGAACTACAACATTACAAAATTAATAGATAGGTAGTGCATCAGCCCATTAAAATCGTTTATTCTGAGGTTGTGAATCTTTTGTGACCATCTAGTGTTGAAACATTCGATACTGCAACAATTAACAGGATTTAACAAACCTATCAGTCAACCACGTCATCAAAACATGTTGTAATTTCCGTGATACATTATAGCCGATCGGCGCGAGAAAAAAAGATGAATGATATGATGTACTGTGTATTCTCTCATTATTAAACTTTCGTCTGTCAAGTTATGTTGCAAGAATGCCCTCTAGTGGAACAAATGACTTTTTGCCCTATTTGAACAGAGTTAATTGTGCAATAAATCATTGCAAATTCCCAACTGGTATCAAATCCAAAGCAGTTATTTAAATAATACTGTTTTTATTATCACGACGAGTTTTCAACCTCGACACATCATGTTGTCGTTTATCAGCTATTTTATACGCAAGATTTGATGCAATAGCCCACAAAAGTATCATAGTATGCCCTGGGTGAATTCCTCGGGCGTCCGAAAACATCTCGAAGTGTTAGGCTCAAGAACCCGTTGAAGATAGAAGCAAACAGTGTTGCTTTTTGTATCCGCTGGGAGAAATAACCGTCTTTATTAAGACTATGTCGCCAACATATCAGACAGTTTAAAGAAAACATCCATATTCATTAAGTAATTTAATATAATATCAGTCACCTTTTTTGCAACATTTCAGTACTTTTACCAGGAGGGACACTTTATTTCGAAACATTCGAATTAAGACGTGAAACTATCAAACAAGAAAGATCATGCAGAATAAAACAAAATAGTTTTACAAACCAAGGTTCATCTTTTACAAACATGCAGAATAAAACAAAATAGTCTGATTAAAAATTTACTCATATCCTCACCAATATTAAAACCATTTATAAGTCCTTGATTAAAATATTAAGATTATTCAGCGAAATTTTTCTCAAAATTGTTATGTTTTTTTTTTAAATTTTGTTGATAGTTAGACATTTCTAAGTAAACACATTTGAAACTCTAGTTTTATCAAAATATAAGGTTTTTAATGTATACAAAAAGAAAATTAGGTACGTATTTTACATTGTTTATTTCACACACGTAACAGAGTTTATATAAGTGTTTTAGCCTAAAAGGCCAACATGTTCAGGCCCGTAGGCAGGGGGTGCAGATAGTTTAGACACA
>NW_022710960.1:59601-63398 GCF_011630105.1 Anneissia japonica
TCCAATTAGGGCCTCACTTAAATCGTTCCTAATTATAGCAAAATGCTATCAGCTTTTCTAACCGTTGATTTTTTAAAAATCGTCCCTTACATAACGTAGTAACGAATGTGGAAAAATCGTTTTTTTTATTTGTGAATTTGTTGTCTTACTGTGTAGAATCTCTGAAAAAAAGTTGAGTCAATTAGATAAGTAATTAAGGAAGAATATTAATTAGCAAACTGACGAATGTCGCTATATCAATCGGTTTGTTTACTACAAACCGGCGAATGTATCATTTCCCACGCACTACGTATATCTCGCGTATGGTTTTTCTCCTTAAACGGCAGTGCGTGCACAGGCGCGGATCCAGAATTTTCCCTGACCTTCGCACACATGGGGTGGTCTTTGCAGTGTTGAGTCCAGAAATTCGAAATAAAGGGTGCCCAGAGAGGTCCCTTCACAGATGGACACCTCAGCCACACCATGTTTGGGGCTGAGTTAAGAAAAATTAAAATAATGTCGCCTCTAGATGGCCGGAAATGGCACTCTCAGGATTTGAATATAATTTTCAGTTTTTTTGGCATTCTTTAAAAATAATTTTTAAATAGGCCTATTTACGGGGGCCCGGGCCGACTGCTCCCCTCGAATCCGCACTGCGTGTGGGAATCCTCTAACGCTCAGGTGACCTAAGGTTTTAAAACAAATATTGCTAATTACGGAATTTCTATAAAAAGAAACGAACAGGTTCTGAAGAGAGAGGACTTGATGGTTGTTATAGTACTCAGACACGCCTTGAATATCAACTATAAACAACATAGGCCTATTACAAATAAAGACTTGTATGGAGACATTCCCCTGCATCAAGAACTTGGAGGCACGAAGGTTAGCATTTTGCTGGACATTGCTACAGAAATAAAAATTAAGTTATTTCAAGGGTTCTCTTTTGGGAACCGATCCATGGGAAAAGGAAGCAAGGACGGTCCCGGCTATATACATTAAGTAATTAGAAAAGGATCTAAACACACTGCGGCAGTACATCCCACAACTTGGAAAACAGAGATTTGTGGAGAGCAGTCATAAAGAAAGTTATAACTTAATTAGCTCATAATTAACCGGGTGAATATTGCAGCAGTGGCGTATGCGGGGTGGGGTTCTCAGAGTGCCTGGATATAATAATTTTCATAGTTTTTATGTATTAAAGTGCCATTTCCTGTCATCTAAAAGTCCCCAAAAATCCCCAAAAAAATAATCTCAGATAATATAGTATAATACATCGAAATGCACGCCATCGTGTCGGGATTCAATATTTCGACATTAATTATGTCATCATCAGGAATGATCTGAAAGTCCCCCTTAAAATGTTCTCACCTCAGCCTCATCCATGATAGATGGGGCTCAGGTGGATATAGTCATTTTCGTAGTTTTTATGTATTAAAGTGCCATTTTCCGGCATCTAAAAGTCTCAAATTCTTACAATTGTCTTACCTTAACCTCAACCATGATGGGCTGAGGTGGATGGATTGGTAGTTTTCATAAATTTTAAGTATTCAAGTGCCGTTTTCGGGCATCTAAGGTCTCAAATTCTTAAAATTTACTCATCTGCCTCCCAAAACCATGGTGGGTCTCAAGTAGGTATCGTAAATTTTGTACTATTCAAGTGCCATTTTTGGGCATCTATCCGAGTCTCAAATTCTCAAACATTTCTCACCAACCATGGTGGGGCTCAGTTGGATATAGTAGTTTTTATAATTGTAAGTATTTAATGCCATTTTCGTGTACGGTTTTTTTTTTTTTAGTAAATTCGTCAAAAATAAAAAGAATTAAAAGGTCAATTCAGTTCCATTTCCGGGCATCCAGAGGTATAAAATACTGAAATTTTCGTGTCACCGCCGACCATGATGGCGCTGCACGTGGTGTGGACTCACATTTCATCAGCACTCTCCCTCCTTAAAGCTTGCATTCGCCACTGATGCTGAAAACAACAGCTAAGCCAAATATATTTTCATTCGTTTAGTTGTTCATGTGAAATATCCGATAGGTTATACTTTTAAAACAGTGCTAAAACACACAGTATCAGTGCCAACATAGACACATGTACGACTGAGCTGAGCGACTCTGAATGGGCGGTTATGTAACGTTTGTCAAGCGCTATAGAAATTGCAGACTATAATTACATAAGATTTGTACCTCTGGTAGGGTCTACAGTATAATCAGTGTAAAAGTGTAAGATATAGGCTAGTGTGGATTTAAACAATGTCCTAATGGTAATGTTCAATATAAGTGTCAAGGAAATTAAGTGTGATTGTTTGAAAAATGATCAACATTTTATTTTCATTTCTCACCCTGACCTTCTCCTGGGCGAACTGGGCGAAGGTCTGGATCCGCGCCTGTATTATGATGGCTTGTATATATTCACATATTCCGTTTATTTATAATTTTTAGCACAGAAATGTAAAATAAAAACTCACAATAGATTAATGTGTTGGTGTTTTCGAGAAGTAGTAGGCTTAAATATTTTGATGAGTTTATTTGACATTTAAGTGTGTAGACCCAACCTTGTAGGTACGTAAACAATTACATTTACCTAGAAATGAAACATTAAACAAACAAGAGACCAAGGGAATGACTGCAACACTGCAGTTGACATGGGCACCGGAAGGAAAGCAAAGACGAGGAAGACCAAAAAAAACATGGAGACGAATGATGGAAAAAGAACGAAATAAATGACGATGAACATCATGGTGGGGTGTTTTAATTTTAGTAAGATGAAAATATTGTTGGATTGTGCTTTTTGACGACGGAGTCTGAATAATTACCCTACTAAACGTGCAACGTGCAGCTGTTTGTTTCTCAGTGTATTGCAATAGGCCCATATAACGATTAAAATGTTTTTATATTGCTTTTTAATAAGCATAATCCTACGATAATTGGAAGGTTCTCAATATTTAAAATACAATGAGCATGTTGCTTTCGTCTGAATCGATCAATAGTGAAAGAAGTGCAGTGAGTTGGTTGCGTTCATTTAAAACCTGCAACGTGCAGCTGTTTGTTTCTCAGTGTATAGGCCCATATGGCGATGAAAATGTTTTTTATAGTGCTTTTTAATATGCATAATCCTACGATAATTGGAAGGTTCTCAATATTTCTATTTTTAAAGTTTGTGTATGTATTAGTTAATTAAATTTATAATAATTAAATGATTTTCTGTGTAATAATATAAAAATATATATTTTATAATGTTCAATGTATATCTCTTTTTTATACCTTTGTATGTAGTATTTTGTATCTATTAATGTGCAAGGGGGATGTAGAGGCGCTTCAAACCTGTTCATCTATTCCCTTTCGCTGCATTTTCTGTAATGTTTTTCTGTTACCTTTGCTCGTTTTGTGTGCAGTGATGTAGCTAAGTAAATAAATTTAAAAAAAGAAGCACTTAGTGAAATATATTTTTCGTATACAATCTGTGGACGTTTGCGGTCCCCCAGTCATAGGCCTGAAGGCCTTGATTGACGCTTCAAATCAGAAGGCCCAGCAATTATATCTTGCACTGGGGCCCATCATCATCTACCTACTCCGCTGGTGCGTTCTGTACCATACATGCGTGATGATAGCAATATTTAGTGAAAGTGTCCGTTATTTATGAACGGTGATTGATAAAACAACATTATTAGTAATTGAATGTACGTACTTTTAATGGAGCTATTTTCTGTATCTAAATCTTAATAGTCAACTAAATATACACGTCTCATTCGGAGGCCATGGCATTGAACTGTAGGGAGAACCTGTTCAAATCTCTATCCACATCAACATTTAGTGAT
>NW_022710960.1:63432-90277 GCF_011630105.1 Anneissia japonica
CTCCATCTTGTAGGTAACAATTCATCAAAACTAATACCTACAAGATGGAGTCTGTTTTATATATATCCAAAGATGCGTATCACTAAGTGTTGATGGATAGATATTTGAACAGGTTATTTAAGTGTACATATACTATTTGCAATAATAAATTAAATTAAATGTATCGAATAAATGAAATTTAAATTGTTTGACACGGGTCATGCTGAGTCGTGTCCGATACCATAAATAGTACTAAATGTATCCAACCTTTAACATTTAGCGCACCACCCTTTAAATTTTGTGGGTAACATTTTATGAAATTCCACTACTCTTTGAGTGGATATAGTAATTTTCGTAGTGTTTATGTATTGAAGTGCCATTTTCCGGCATCTAAAAGTCTCAAATTGCCATTTTCGTGCATCTATAAAGTCTCAAATGGTTAAAATTTACTCATCTGCGCCCCAAAACCATTGTGGGGCTCAGGTAGATATCGTAAGTTTTGTACTAATCAGGTGCTATTTTTGGAAATCTATACGAGTCTCAAACTTTTTTACCTGAGCCACAACCATGGTGGGGCTCAGTTGGATATGGTAGTTTTTAGAACTGTAAATATTTAAATGTCATTTTCGGATACCTATTTAATTAATGCGGATTTTTTTACTCAATTCGTCCGAAATAAAAAGAAGTAAATGGCAATTTAAGTTCCATTTCCAGGCACCCAGAGGTATAAAATGCTAAAATTTTCGCGTCACCGCCAACCACAATGGCGCTGACGTGGTGTGGACTCTCATTTCATCAGCACCCAACACTCCTTCCTTAAATTCTGGATACGCCACTGTTGCCGAAAACAATAGTTAAGCCAAATATATTTTCATTGGTTTTGTTGTTCATGTGAATTTCTGATAGGTTATTACTTTAAAACAATGCTATAAACACACAGTGTAAATGCCAACATAGACACAAGTAAGACTGAGCTGAGAGACTCCGAATTAGTAGCGTAACGTTTGTCATGCACTGTATTATGCGCTATAGAAATGGAAGACCATAATGTAATGGGACCTCTCTGATAGGGCCTGCAGTACAATCAGTGTAAAAGTGTAAGATATAGGCTAGTGTGGATTTAAACAATGTCCTAATGATAATGTTCAAAATAAGTAAATAAATAAAACATTATATTTTTATTTCTCACCCTGACCATCGCCTGGGGAACTGACGGGGAATGTCTGGATCCGCGCCTGCGTGCAAGCATAAATTAAATGAGCGTATCATCGTAAGTGGATTTCCCGTAAAAACGAAACGGCACTGGTTTGGTCTACAGGAGCTCATGCTTCGTATAGGTCATAGGTTAACACAATACCTATATTATTAAATACATTAATTATAATAAGAAACTTAAATGAATCTTTTTACTAGTTCTAAATTACGTTCAAAAATTAATTAATTTCCATAAATTATTTTGAATCATTTTAATCATTATTGTTATTTTTTATACAGTTATTTTTATTTTTGAATTATAGAGGATTTAACATGAAACGATTTGTTTCCGTATTATTGGTTATTATAACGCATTTTTCGAGAAAAGCTACATATTCAGCGCACACTCACGCATCTGACTTTGTATATTTACGCACATACATTTAATACAAACTCGTAAAATATAATATATGATAATATATAATGAGCCATATCATTATTATATAATTGTCAGTACAATTCTGAGCCACTCCGGATCTTTTTGCTTTTCTTCTTTCTCCCTGTATCTTTTATTTTATAAAAAAAATGTTAACACTACATTATATTTGCCCTAGTATTATGCCCGGACGAGGGGGCCGATTTCCCCCAACGAGAGCAAAGTGGGTGTAGTCGAACGTCGCTTAATTTTTTTCTACAGTGGACCGGGGGGGGGGGAGTGAAGCCCTTCTTTCTAAAGTGGTCCAGGGGGTGAAGTCCCCGAAAATTTTGACAATTTAGGGGTTTCAAAGGCTTATTTAATCGATTTTAAAGTCTACTAATATGAAAATACATATAATTTTTTTTTTCTCACCGACGAGTTGTGGTTTTCCACCCCGTTCTTCCCTCGTGCCACGCCTGTACCAAACCCAGAACCATTTCGATTTAAATCGTACGGCAAATCCACTCAAAATGCAAATTTATCGGCGCTTCGGAGAGATGTGCACCCTACACCAGAGCTCTGCCCCTACACCCCCAGGGATTCCTAGATGGCCCAGGTCCCGTGGCCTAAGGTTCTCACCTTGCTCGCTAAAACGCACTTAACCCTTCACATCAAAAATCCTGCCTACTGGCTTGAATTTCCAATGGCGAATGTTAGTTGGTTTGATTTTTTTCCCCACAAAGTGGCGAATGTGTGGCGAATGTTAAATTACTGCAATTTGTATGTTAATTTTTTTTTTCGAATTGACGAATAAGTTTAATGATGAATTGCTAATTAACCAATCGTTATTATGGTCATATATTTTATACACAGTGTACAGGCAATGTACTATAATCAAATAGAAATTTAGGCAATTTCATATAAAAGAAGGTATGCTAATAAAAATTACTATTTCCAAACATCTTTAAATGCGTTCTCAAAATGCACTTTTCCACATTCGCCACTACGCTATATAAGGGACGAAATGTGGTATGACATTTCTTGGAAATGATCAATTCAGGCGATTGCAGATTGATCCATATGAACAAAAAGCTATGTTATAATGTAGGCCTACAGGTGTAATGGACATAAACGTCATTTCATCAGGTCCCTAATAACACCAAAATGCCAATGGAAACATAAATAGACTCTTCACGAATTATGAGTTTCAGATATCCTACGACAGATATACCCTGTCAGTTGAATGAAAAAATAGGAATTAAATATAATAAGAGCTTTATTCGCCAAATTTTACATTTACTGATATTTTTTTGTTCTGCTCTTTGAGAGAAATAATTACATGTGTTCATAATATAATTTATATTGAACAATGCATTAAGTTACTTGACCAATAGCTTGTATGTTTAGGTATACAGTAAGGGTTGACAAAAAATCAATGTTACAGTCGACGTTACAATAACTTTTCATTAATATTTAACATACCAATTAGACAGCAATGTGCATGATTGTCTGCAGTTATAGTAGGTAAATTGCATGATTGCCTGCAGTTGGCAAATAATAATTATGCTTGATTACTCGGAGAAAATTACCGATGTTTTAAAAGATTAATCTAATTATGTTTTTAGTTTTATTATTATGTTTGTATTATCATTCTAATTTATAACGATAAGAAGGCATTTTATTGAGCAGTGTTAAATCATCAGAAAGGGCTACATCTGGGCAACTATCTAAAAGCAGTTAGGCGTTAAGAGAGGTGTTAAAAGATACGCCCATATCCGGTCCAATTTCCAAAAGTAGCTAAGCGTACTATATTTGACGTCATAAACTGTTGACGACATATACTGTTGATATACCCACATACATTATAATTCTCTGAAAATATAAGCATTCTGACCTTTAATTCTTGATTGGCTATAAATAATAAAGAATGTTACTACATTAACGTAATACGTGCTCACTGCATTGTGTACTCCGATTAGCATTGTTTAAGTCTTGATCTTTTCTGGGATCAGGTGCCTCCTAACCTGAACCAAACAACACTAGCTAGCGAGGTGAAACAGAGAATTTGCTACCAGCTGCAGTTGGTAATTTGTGTGTTAACACAAGTTTACCGAACTTACCTCGATTTACCTACGACCCTTACGGCGTCCAATTTTTTCTAATCTTGGTTGAAAGTTATAATTTGGTATCTCGATTTTTGAAACTTGTAATTTTTATTGTACTCTTTTAAGACAAAATAACTGAAATGAAATTAAATCCAGTAGGTCAAACAATTATCGTTAGGCCCTATGTACATTAAAAACTTTACGTGTTATTGATATTGAAAACTAACTGAATTTTAATCCATATTTCATTTAATTATTTTCTCAGTTGAATAGTAATTTGAATGAATTTTTGTCTTTGTAAGGGAGAAATTGAAAACCAAACTTTCACTTTCTTCTGAAATGTAAACTATATTAATAGGAAACAAATAATAGTTGTAGTTTCCTACGCAATATAAGGTCTATCAATGAGCTGTCGTAATCCAGATCCATAATTAGGAAGTTATGCATCTATCTACACCTTGTACGCAAGAACAGAGCTTAGATTTAATGGCTTTTTACAACTCACAGTTAATTGTTCAGAATGTTACAATGTTAAGTTGTATATACAATGGGTCAATGACCTCAATTTTCATGAAATAAAAAAAAAGTATAAACCAAGATTTACTTTACGCGAAAGCCAATTTAAACATAGCATAATTACATTGACGTCAAGTAAATAATTGGAACACATAATAGAAAAATAAGCAAAACAGAAAGAAACTGTTATTCATAGATCATAGACAATGTGGCTACGTTGGTCAAGTGACAAGATACAATGTCTATTCTTTACAACATGAACGTACAGGAAGAAGGATCTCAGATTTGTTTCTGTTTAATATATATGCAATGGGCCGTTCCGAAATGTCATCAAATTAATAACTGACAGATGAAAACAGGGTTTGGCATACGTGCATGTCACATATTACATAAGCTGTCCTTTTGTGTGACTAAAAATAATTTAACAATTTAACGGGTGGGGATTATTGGAACGGTCTATTGAAGTATAATATCGTCATAAATTATAATACTAACGTTTGTGTTCTTTTGTTTTCTGTGCAGAACCCAGAAGGTCGTGAGGTAGTATCTAACGAATTGGGAGAAATAATGAAAATGCGAATCCTCAATATTCTACAAAAGATGGCAACAGATAATTCAGAGGTAATGGTTGATGACCAAACTGAAGACATAGCCCAGCAGTTGTTCGCAGATGAACCCGTGATGGTTAGAAAGTCATCACCAAGTAGTACATGTATACTTGACTTCTGGAAGGGAAGGGGAAAAAACTGCAGACAAGGACGTAGTGCACCTAGGCTATAGAGTGGTGTTTTAGCATTACACCTATTAGAAAAGAAATGCACAAGTTATTTTGAACTTTACCTAACATTCTCTCAAAGTGTGATCTTAAGCACTAACTGGATGCCTTGTCATAAACTCTACCGTTCTGGCACCAGTTGCCTGTTACATGACTGGTGTGGTTTCTGATGTATTATAGCACCTTTAGCACAAGAAGAGAAACAAAATTATATTCTACATGAAATCTTCTTAATTATCATTATTATTATTATTTTTATTATTATTATGTAAAGTAATTGATTCCAGTTTGAATCCAGGCGGTATTTAAGCTAACGTCTAAGTACATCTTAAGGTACCAGTGCGTTTCAACCTTACTGATGATACATGGTCCAGCGCACCTCGATTTGCAAATAACGACGTTCGCTTTCTGTCATACTTACCTTCAATTTCTCGAAAGTAATCAGAAAAACAGGATCAATTTTGTTAAAAAATGAATATGTCCCTAGAGTTTTATTCAGATAAAAGCAAATTTTATTAACGTATACATGTGTTTCTGAGTCATAATACAGAGAACTCGTAAGATAATTTTGTTAAAGAGATTGCTATAAACATGTAGGTTTATATTACACAAATGAGGTTAAAATAGCTACATTTCTTTAAGAAACAGATACATTTTTAAAGATTAATTAGAAATGAACCAATTTACACCTTGTTATATTTTGGAATGATCATGTAAATAAACGATATTGTGTTTGCGTTTAACTGTGAAAGCTTACTGTTGAAATGATTTCGTACAGTTTATACAACGGATGATTCGAAAGGCGAGTGAACTAATTGATTTAGATTCTGGAATATATTTTGCTTTAGATATATTTTTACACTTTTACAAATGAATCGTGATTTGGCTAATGTTCATATAGATGGAAGAATGCATTATCATTTTAAATAGTTTGCTCTTCTTTTATGAGATTCTCGATTCATTATAACAATTCCTCATTTCATTGAAGGTTAAGGCTATTTTGCCAGTATTGGCGATACATACTGGTTTGCAAGTTTTCCACAATTTATTCCGTCTCGAGTATGTCTCTTTAGTTCCCACCAGAATGCATACGGTACATTCCAAACTTAATTTGGGAACATTTAAATTAAAAGTGCGATGTTAAAAATAAAGTAAATAGAATAAATATTAAACATCATATTAAAAGAAAATATATCTTCTTTTAAAATAAATCAAAAACAGTTTAAATAGTTTTAATTAATTAATTTTTCTTGTTACAGAACGAATGATATATACTAATGGTTATTTATGATAAATCTGAAATATAGATATGGCTGTTTCAGCTTGATGTATTTATATATATATATATTTTTTTGGTATACTTGTTTGCAAGAATGCCAATAAGACAAAAATAACTAACACATTTAATTTAAACTATTATTTAAACTATTATACCTATTAACTTGTTATTTTTTAACAAGATATCAAATAAGAAATATATGTTTTGAAAAGTCTAATCGTTGAAACTAATAAATCTTATAAGAGAGAGCGTATGACTTGGTGGTAATAGAGATGTTATCTCTTTCAATAATTTCTTTAAATTGTAAAATATGCTCGAGCTCAGTGCACCTTTAAAGTAAGGAAACCCGGTCAATTAAAAATTATTATTCAATAACTATTATTCTATAGTTTCTGGCGTAGCATACCATTACAGTATAGAAGCACAGTTATTGAATATTCATTTGAAATTAACCATTATTCCGCAAATACGAATAACGATTGGCCAATAACGACAACAATGGACCTATGAGATTGTATTATTCTTCAAGGAGATTACGTTGCTTCTATAACTAGGTTATGTTTTCAACTGCTACGATTCAGCATGATGACTATTGACGGAAACTGTCTCCGTTGATAAATTATGTATCCAAGTTACTGCTACCAAGATTACAGGTTTAATATATTTCACTACTTAGTATGGTCTACGAATTTTAAAGTTTCAGTAAAGTTAAAATTAGTGTTACATCAGCAATACACTTGTTTGATGACACGCAAATATGATATATAGGCCTAACAAGATAATTTGAGATTTCAAAACCTCTACTCGCCCTGTTGCGCCATATCTATTTACTGAAAAAAAAATAATGGCATTTATGTAGGCCTACATTGTAACCTTTTTCCAAATAATGAAAAATCCTTAAAAAATTCAAAAACTCACATTAATAATTCCGATCCCTATACTATTTTTCTTTCATATTTATTATTAGACCTAATTTGACACACCCCCTACTCTGGCCCGGGGTCGATCAGCTAGAGTAGGATCGGCCTAGCATCAGGTTTCGTGTGGTAAGCCCATCAATCGACGAGCGAGTTTGCACGCCGGCCGGACCATTTCCAGTTCCCCGACCAGAATTTGACACACCTCCTAATTCGGCCCCCGGTTCCGCTCGAGTCAGATCGACCTAGCAAACGAGGCCTCTATCATATAAACATTCTAAAATCTGCACCGTACTTCCAATCTGCACCAAATTTATGTTACACCGAGATTTATGTAACATTGACAATTAATGTGTGAAAATTGGAAATAAATCGGTTTAGTAGTTTTTAATTACGTGCCCGGAAAGACACACAACACACACAGACACACGCCCAGACACGTGATATTGCAATACCCTTCACCTCTCCTTCTGAGAGGCGAGGGTAAAATGTATTTTCATTTCAAATCACAATTATGACACTTAATAATTTCTTCTGGACATATTCATTATTTTATTCACAGCCAATTAACCAACTCCGCTCCCCGTATGCGTTTGCCGAGGCGACGCCATTGGCTGATTGTCGATGACAAAGTGAACGGATCGTCATTAAAAACCATTCGTTGCGCGCGCGCGTCGTGGCGTTGCGTTCTCTATAGAACCACGTGGGCCGACTACCGTCGATCGCAGTGAGTGCCTGGCTTTATGTAGATTGCAGTTCCCTACCAGAAGACTTCATTGGGGTCGTGACAAAGTGCGAGCCAGCGAGTCATGCGAGTCATGCGAGCCATGCGAGCCATACATTTTTAATATTTTTTTGTATCTCTGTAATTTTTTTTTATTAACACGTACTATTGTATTTATTTTTTTTAATTTATTATTACATAAACAGCTAATTACTTTAGTAAATTTCTAGGGGAATATTCCACTGCGGTAGTAATGGTATCATTGAAGCATTGTGATTGGCTATATATTCATGTTGCAGGAGGAGGAGGATGACGTTGACGGTATGCAGGTTTTGCCTTCGCTGGTGAAGTACATTAATATATATATATATATATATTACATTAATAATAATATTAAAAAAATAATATGGATGCAGCAAAAAATGTCTTTCGGATCCGTAAAATTGACAATGACAATATTTTAATATAAATTATGATGTTCTAATGACCTTCTCATCGAATAGCCTAATACTAAAATCAAACCATTTCCTTCAAAAAACCAATTCCTTCAAAAGTGACTTAAATCAACCTGGCCCGATCATATCCCTGGCTGAGACTAATATTAGGAGTCGCAAAAAGGCCTCGCCAACCTCGAAACCAACAGGAACATGAGAGGGCGACCGACGAAGAGGGGGGTTTGAATTCTGAAGTACGAATCGTACCCACCTGCATGTTAAATCACCTGAACTATTTTTATTTGTTTTTATAAAGATTGCTCATTTTCTAACAACGTACATAGTAGCTAATACCTGTCTCTTATACACATCTAGATGTGTATAAGAGACAGATATATATATATATTACATTAATAATAATATTAAAAAAATAATATGGATGCAGCAAAAAATGTCTTTCGGATCCGTAAAATTGACAATGACAATATTTTAATATAAATTATGATGTTCATATGACCTTCTCATCGAATAGCCTAATACTAAAATCAAACCATTTCCTTCAAAAAACCAATTCCTTCAAAAGTGGCTTAAATCAACCTGGCCCGATCATATCCCTGGCTGAGACTAATATTAGGAGTCGCAAAAAGGCCTCGCCAACCTAGAAACCAACAGGAACATGAGAGGGCGACCGACGAAGAGGGGGGTTTGAATTCTGAAATACGAATCGTACCCACCTGCATGTTAAATCACGTTCGATAACAATTGATGTTATTGTTCTTATACTTATCATGATAGATTAATAAATAAATAATAAATGAAAAGAATACTAAAATAGTATGGGTTATTCTATACTTTTGAGGATTACCATAACCACAACCGGCCACGGAGAGGGTGGCAGGGGGAAGATTCCCGGGGCCGAAGCTTACCAGGGGCCCATAGAAAATGCAGGTAGCATTTTGTTTTCCATATTTTAAAAAAATATATTAATTACTATCATGGGGCCTTAATAATGGCGGCTCTGACCACTGAACTACTGTACAGGCTCCCTAAAAATTTGCCACACATAGCTCCATCATCCTCTCCCATCATTTCACCACACCCTGAATGCATTGATTGTTATAATTTGATTATAACAATTAATAATAATAATAATTTGATTGCCAATCATACCTTTGTTTTTATATTATTTGGCATTTACAGTCAGATAATTAAGAAAAAATTATATAATATACAATAAATTATAATATACCAAGCACCCAGGGGCATTATTGTTCAGGTGGCTTTTGAGGAGCCAGTGTTTACTGGTAGATGTAGTCCACATTGATGTTAAAAAGTGTTTTTGTATGGCTTATAAATCCATATATATATGGATTACCATAACCACAACCGCCCACCGAGAGGTTGGGCAGGGGGAAGATTCCCGGGGCCGAAGCTTACACGGGGCCCATAGAAAATGCAGGTAGCATTTTGTTTTCCATATTTAAAAAAAATATATTAATTACTATCATGGGGCCTTAATAATGGCGGCTCTGACCACTGAACTACTGTACAGGCTCCCTAAAAATTTGCCACACATAGCTCCATCATCCTCTCCCATCATTTCACCACACCCTGAATGCATTGATTGTTATAGTTTGATTATAACAATTAATAATAATAATAATTTGATTGTCAATCATACCTTTGTTTTTATATTATTTGGCATTTACAGTCAGATAATTAAGAAAAAATTATATAATATACAATAAATTATAATATACCAAGCACCCAGGGGCATTATTGTTCAGGTGGTTTTTGAGGAGCCAGTGTTTACTGGTAAATGTAGTCCACATTGATGTTAAAAAGTGTTTTTGTATGGCTTATAAATCCTTAATTAGCAGTTAATTTAATTCTAATAGGGTAAAACATTGATAATTAATTCAATGTTGAAAATGATGTTGCTTTCATTTCATCCGTCCATAGTTGTTAGAGACAAGAAAAATTAAACGCCCTAAGTGCTTATTCCTAATGGCATTTATTTTTGGAAGGGGGGGGGGGTTATTCGGGGTATTTGAGGGGCGTTTGTTCAATTCAGGGCATTTATTTGAAGAAATACTTTTATTTCTTCAATTATTAATTGTTATTTAAAACATGATGGATCACAGACAAGATGTTAGCCCATAAATTAATTTTAATTAGTCTTTTATGCATTTTAAATTATGACGTTTTAATCTTTTAATTGTGTTTGGTTTCATGTTTTTTAATTGTGTTTGCTAGTTATGTTTATTTTGTGTAAATTAAATAAGGTCCTCCGTCCATGCATGGGGCGAATGGGCAGTGTGATTGAAACGAATATTACATAGCCTATTACATAGTCATAGTCAAACTAATATGTTAAAAGCAGTTATTATCATTATTGTAATTATTTTATAAATTGTTTTTTAGCGTAGACTTTTGTGTGCCTCGCAAGACTCGCACTGTTGGTACACGTCCCACAAGAATTACATTCATGGCTCGCATGAATTGCATGCCTCGCTGGATGACCCACTGACTCGCTGGCTCGCACTTTGGCAACCCTCACTTCATTGACTACATTGTCAGTGTTTTCATTAAAATCGTGGCATTGCGTAGATTTCTACTACGCAATCGAGAAGACTTCCCAATTTAACAGGCAAATCAGCGTCTTCGGAAGCTCTGTCTGCAATAGCTTGTATCAATTTACTGACATCCGGTTTAACCTCGTCAGGAACTTTCTGGTGCCTCCAACAATGCTACAGCTTCAATCCACACTGAACTATTTTTATTTGTTTTTATAAAGATTGCTCATTTTCTAACAACGTACATAGTAGCTAATACAGTATAGGCCTACACAAATTTGCATCCATAGCTAGGCCTACCATTTAACTACAGTACCTTGAACAGAATTTGGAAAGTTGGGAATAAAGTAAGCGTCATCATAATGTCAACTGAAGGTTAGCCGCAATACGGTGATTAATGTGATAACATAATCGAACCAGGGGTGACTCCAGGATTTGGCCGAGGTCCCCGACGGGGGCCGACGCCCCCGACGAAGGGTCAGATTTCCCCGCCGAAAGCAAAGTGGGCGTGGTCGAGCTTCGATTAAAAGGCTTCGAAAGTGGTCAGGGACGCTGCCCCCCCCCCCGCTGCCCCCCGTCGGGTTTCCCTTTGAAAAATAGTTTGTGATACTGTGCTAACAAAACAAAGCTGAACAAAATTTGTCAAAGCCTAAATTACTTTGTATATACACATTGTTATTAGCTTTCTATCGAAAAGAAGATCTTGAAAATGATGTTCTCTATGTACCCAGCAATAATTTTTTGTCGCATCCTAGATTATTTAGATCACGTATCTGCGTGGATGAACGTACCGTACCGTTTAGCGGCGCGTTTTTGTTGACGGGTGTATAGTGTTGGTTATCAATCACAGACAGGCTGTGATTATAGTCTTATAGTATATTAAGAGTCTTATCTAATTGCATTGATTTGTATCTTTAAATAAGAGTATAACTATCTCATCAGCTTTATCATCATAATTATTATTATACCCAGCTAAAAGTTTGCTGCTGCTTTGTATTAACGTCATTTTCTGACATATCTAACAATATAACATTCATAACTGTAACTGCGGTGTTATATCAAAAATTCACTTTGGCCCTCCGACCGATTTTTATGCCCACCCCTGTTTTACAGTATGGGGCTTTGTTACAAAATTTTCTTTGTCCATGACGTGTTTTCAACATTCGCTCAATTTTGCACTAGAGGTATATGTAATTTTATAGATATAATAAATCAGTTTTAATAAATAAATTCCACATGCCTGTGGAGTTTGGCGCCGTGAGTATCTTCCCGGCGCCAATGACTTACACGTTAACCTTAATTAAATATCGTTGCAGATTTCACAATATCTCACTTTCACAATATCTCACCTTTTAATTTTCTCATTGTTCAGCTATCAGCGAGCAATAAAGGATAAGTGTGAAAGGAGTTATTATATGGACAACATCAGAAAGATTTAATTTCAAATTCAAGAATCAAATGATAATGCGTCCTTGTTTATGTTCTACGTATTCAACAGCGTCTCCTTTCACTTGAGTATACCTATAAAATATAGATATATTATTGTGATTAACTTTGAGATTGACATTTCAGATGTCTCGCATTTTGCTAGTTCCATCAAACGAAGTACTTGAGAGATAAGAGCAAGAATAATTATTCTCGGATATCAATATTGTCATTTATTTTAAAGATCAGAGATTTAGTCATATAATTTCCTTTTATTCAGCTCATCTATTTTTATAATGTCCCCTGATTTACAATTTTTGAATTTATTTTTATAGTTATAGAAGATTTGTAATCTAGTAATAACTAACAATAATACAGGAATATTATACTAAACGTATACATCACAGATAAGTATGGTTTGATTGGGAGTGGTTGGTAAAATGGGTAGTGAGTCGGCGGAGATGGGTTTTCGATTCCAATTAGATCATGTACTTATGTCCTTAATAAAGACTTTTCAATGTTTGTCATTGTCTATATTTTTTTCAATTTCTAAATAGATAATAAATAATGTTAGTCATGCTTTAAAGAAGTTAGTGGAAAAATAATACTAATAAGTCACAATGCTCCTCTTCTCTAAATATCAATCATATTGGCATAAGTAAAGTTAAGAGTCCGACTCGCCACTTCATCATGATCATCGTCGTCATCATCATCATCATCATCGGCGTCGTTGTTGTCGTCATTGTCATCAGCAGCAGCATCAGTAATGTCTTAAAGTTCATTTAATGTAATGAATATTTGAGTATAAATACGAGATAATTTCTTTAAGTTATTCTTAATAACATTCAATTAATACGTATTACGTGCATGTTTGATGAAAGCCGTCTTATATAATATACTTATACATCCGAACTTAAACCTAGATAATTAAAAAAAAAAGTAATAATTGGGAGTACCGCTATTCTACATAATGAATATATAATTGCTAGGAGTTTTCTTTTGTCATATGTATAAGGGGAAGGCGTTGCATCTGTGGCCCTAGGTTTAAAATCAAGAGGTCAGAGTTTCAGGTCTGAGGCTGGTTACTCGCTCATATCCTTGGTAAAAAGTATTTTACCTATACTGTTTCTCTCCACCCTGTGGTTAGAGTCCAGGCTGCTGCTTTGAATACTGCACAAGAACCTAGTAGTCTACATGTTGACCAAATGATCAAGGGAAATATTGTAGTGCACACTTAAAATAAAAAAAATATTGAATCTGCGCATTAGATATGTGAACATTATTAATATTATTTATGTAACAAAAAGTATTTATTTATTTATTCAATAATTCATTCATTAAAACAATTCAATACAACTGAATAAATACAATTTCATACGTTATCATTTGAACCTCATGACCTGCGTACAGTTATAGTTCAGAACAATACCTATCGAATCATTACATTTTAGAACACGTCAGTTCATAAGAGCATAAAGTTTTCACAAAATTATTACGAATAAGGCAATCAACTGTATTTGTCTGACTATTATTTTGATTATGTTTGATTCTTTCTAAATAGCAATTCATTTCAATCTGTAGAGACATTATACAGGTAATGCATCAAACAACACCAAAAAATCACCTGCGACATCCCCCTTGCTTGTTATTTTAAGACCAAATTATTGATGTCTACTTCCAGTCGGACCGTGTGCCAATCATAATCATACTGTTACTTGACAGCAGTCAGGATCTGTGCCGGAAACTATCTTGTGAATAGTTTATATTGATCAATTACAGACTACAGATACAACATAGTTGTAACCATGGTCGATATCACTAAGGGGGGCATACCTCTATGATATCACTCACCGTCCACTCTGATTCTTTCGAGAAGGAATATCATTTAGGAATCGTATTCGAGATCGTGTTGCAAATTATATTTTTAATACAGTAATTGGTTATGGAAAATTGAATAGCGCGATCTATTTTCTTGCGTACCGCTGTTCTTTATTAATGACCTTAAGTTTCCACCAATGGCTAAACAGTGGCTCTTTAGACAGGTTTAGATGGAGATTGGTGAATGATACCATAGACCTCCATAATATTATCAATTAGGATTACAGATAGCATATATTGACGAACTCAAGTGAACGAATCTAAACGTCATATACTGACCTACAGCCAGATTTCTAACAAAAAATACACGGAGGTAAACCGTACACAGATAACCAATCAAGTTTCCATTATGACTATAGACATTAAACGCAATAAAACAACTAATAGTAGTTGGTAGCAGACAGACATTTAGTCAAATGTTTATCGATTTTATTTCATTTTATCATGTTATCCTTCAACACTATAATTATTAGAACCTATACGAACATTATTAGAAAGTTCTAAAGTATTATACAAAGTACGATCAAACCAACGATGTTGGACTGAATGAATGATGAATGAATGAATGAATGTATGTATGTATGAATGAATGAATGAATGAATAAAGAAAAGAATGAATGAATGGATGAATTAATGAATGAACAGTCATGTGATTGATTAATTAATTGATTGAATGAATAAATAAATAAATAAATAAATAAAGAATTAATGAATGGATGAATGACGAACTAGATCATCGACTTTCTCATCCGCTACACATATGTAGGTCTTTCAAGTTCGTCTTTATTATTTAATCAATAAGACATTACAACACAAGAAATACTGTAATACGTAATCCAGATTCGCAATTATAATCATATTATTTTTTCCATTACTTTCACGCTACTTCTAAATTTGATTATTGCGAATAATTATTTGATAACCATGGTATCTTTATGGACTTAATGCACAATAGCCCATTACATGTACTCTTGTATCACTGTAACTAAAAGGATAATTATAATCGAGCCTAGTTTTATAGTATTATGCAAACGCACGGCCTACTAATGGATAAGCTGACAATACCGTATTATAATATGTAGAGAAACCGAAATTTAGAATGCACTTATGAGCATTGAAAAGAGAGAGAAAATATATATGGAACAAAGAGTCCAATTTTAGCTTTATTTGACTGATTCTGTGTTTTGATTTTTGTTTATTTATTACTATTTTTTAATTATTCTTTTACCTTTTAATGTTTGTTTTGTGATAATGGGTTCCTTGAACAGCGCCTTTAATAAGCACTCAATCTGTATTCTCATCTTCTATATAGGCTGTTACATCTACGATATCATGATAACAGAATTGGGAGCGCTGCATGTTTGGTGTGCTGCGAGACTTTGAAATGATTTCCCAACTGAGCCTGAAGGTATTGCCAGATCAATCTCTTCAAACAATCACTAGTTTGCCTAACCTGCTCTTCTTTCAATTAATCTTTGGTTTATTGATATGTGTTTGTTGTTTGTGCTGTAGCTCCTGCTTATTATCGTTGAGTATTCTAGTGTGGATCCAGTAGGGTCAATGGTTTCCCCGGTCGGACAAGTATGGACCCTCTCCCGGCCTCTCATGTCTTTAGGTGGTCGTTGAATTAAATAAACCTATATTTACTTGCTGATTAAACCAATTGTGATTGTCAGTCCATAATATTGCAGACTAAAAGCACAATTTTGGGTCATCTTAAACATAAGCAATAAAATCCTTGAAGACGAACCACACCAAGGATTTTGGGACCAATGGTATAAGACGGCCCTTATAGTCTGGACGCCTTGTCTGACTTGCTGGAACTCTTGTCGGTTTACAATTGTCCATCTATTTTTCTGGATGATTTTGAACTTCGTAAATAAGAAACAGGTTAACTTGGCATGTGCATTAATGTCCTTGGATTCTACTTCTCCGTTAATCTGCTCTCCCCGTGACATAGGCTACTGATCATTGTTTTGTACCGACTTTCAAAAGCCGTTGGTACCGCGTTCTTTATGTTACAACATGTTCTTGTGCAGCTTTCTGAAAAACCGTTTCCCGGTATGTCTGACAGTAATAATTCCACCAGGGCCGAGTAATATTGTATTGCGGCTGCCGCTGGTACTTAGTGGTCCCACTCAAAGGTTTTAGTTACTCAACAACAAGAGTGGATTAACTTTAATAGCTCTTAATCATGCAATACATAAACGAAAATGAAATAATAAAAGGAAACTTCCATATCCAATTGAAACAGAAAAATAAAATGAATGCCAAAAAAGATGTTGTTTTGACCAAGTACTACAGTGATTTAGAAATCAAGATTGATTGGTCTTTTTTTTAATTTTTTTTTTGTCTACTGCCCCAGGGGAGTAGTAGACACTTTGTTGCCGTCTGGCGCTTGAACTTGTAAGAGTAAATCCGGTTGAACTTGTAAAAGTAAATCCGGTTGAACTTGTATGAGTAAATCCAGTTGAACTTGTAAGAGTAAATCCAGTGGAGTCATGAGCTAAAGATAAAATTGAAAAGCAACTTTACGAAATATGATGCCAGGCTAGATAAGACCTATGCTAGTTACAGTAAGTTATTGAATTGACAACACAGAAAACTGATAGATAAGACCTGTCCTAAAATGTTCACTAAAAAGTCACATTAGTAGAAAAAAAAACAAACAAAACAAAACAAAAAAAAACATGTCAAAACGTAGACACACGCTCCCACTGGAAGCCTATTTTAAACTTGACTGCAAGCATGGCCTAATTTCAGGATTACTGCTAGCTAACTCTTACCCCATTCATTTTGGTTGGTAACATGTTAACACATGGCTAAAATGAAAACATGATCAATATATTAAATTTATTAATTCAATCTTGAAAAGAGGCCTTTTTAAAATCGTGCAGGTAGTTTAGGGGCATTCTTTGAAAAGGAAATACCGGTATATAGTTTTGCTAATGAAATAATAACTGACACGAGATGTTTGCAGTTTTCGGTTCGGTTGGGCTTGAGCAACCCGGTTTATAGTTTATTTTAAGTTAATTAATTTTCCCCATATAAATCAAAATCTGTAATAGTCTGTTTATATTTCCACGTATTTATGGAGAAATAAAACCAACACCAAGCAAGCGTACGGTATCTAGTATTTCATATTTTTAAGAAATTGGATATTATTTTAATGGACGAACAGGCCTACTTTTTGTATGCTAATGAAAGAGAAATGTAAGTCTTGTAATTGTGATTTATAGTGTCATTTTAAAAGACGAAATAAGAAGACGACAATGTAGAGGAACTATATTACAAGTAAGGCGGCAGCTTGCTTTAAGCACGGAGGAATAATCTAAACTTATTCCTCCATGCGTTAAGCACCACGCACTAATGTTTCGCAACGAGATAATTATTGTTTTTCTTGTCTTCACTTTTTTCTAGTTAATGCGTTACTCATTTTTTCCCTTAAAATGATATTACGTAGGCCAACATTTTTTATATATATTTATTGTTGCTAAGTTCATCTACGTTAAGCACTTGAAAGTTAAATTAAATGAAAATGTCAACATAGAGTAATGGTTACCAGAATAGGAAGGTAATTTTTGACAAGCAACACGTACCGTTTATCCACAATGAGATATTCATATACGGCCCTACGGCAGAACACGTTTTGAATAGATTTAGAGGACACAACGCTAATTTTTTTTATTCTATTCATTTTTGCCATGTTAATAGGGTTTTCGGGGTGGGGTTATATTTGGCTCAGTAAAACTGGGTTGCCGACGAATCCATCTCCACTCTTTGAGTCAATGAGACTGTTTTTTTTTATAATAGAGGATGTAGGACAAAAGTTTAATAACCCTATATCAAGACCGTGCAAATTATGGCCTGATCTGGCAAACACAGCCAGGGACCGTAGCTGGATTTAGGCTGAAACATAGCGTGAACCATGCGTCGTGTTGAGTGGAATACTCCGTGAACTCGCGTCCCGTCGTCGTCGAGTGTTGTCGCAGCTTAAGATATTCAAAATTTATAGAATTATAAATACTGATAATAAAATCTATAAACATTAATATTAAGTCATTATTATAAAAGTGTATATAAATAATATATACTACTTCGAACTATTTTTCAAATATTTAAAATAGGCCGAATGATTGACAATTTTGTTTTTACTAATTTTCTTTAATTTTTTCTTTATATCTCGCTCGCTGTGGTTTTAGCTAAATTAGGCCTACAGCAAATTATGCACCATATACATAATATGAAGTTCTTTGGTCGTCGAAAGTTACAGCAGTCGTTATATTTTAGATGATATTAAAGTACCACATAGCCTGCGGGTGATGTATTGTTATAATATGATAGGTATTCAAATACAAGTTTGAATAGGCATTCCCAGTGGCTCTAATTTAGATTAAATTATAGAGTGATCGTCGATGTTTTTCTTAATTATTTTTCTTATTACTCTCATATGAGATTAATCCAAATTATCAAAAATTACAGCACAGAAAACCCCGATTCAAATAATACTTTGAAAATACGAGTAAAATTTAATGAGTGAAAGTTTAGAGTCAATTTATCATGACCACCGTAATTAAGTTGACTTTACGTTCATACGTATTGGCTTTGAAAATTTAGTATACTCAGAGTCTTAATATTTGATTCTTTTAAGAAAATTAAAATACAGCACCAACATACGCTAAGTTATGCTGTCGAAACCACTTTAATTGTTTATTCTCAAAAAGTATGCACCATTAAGAGCATAAAAATATTACTAAAATCCTAATTTATAGCTAACTGATTTTAGGCACTGGTTTAGACACTGTCACACACAATCCTATCTTAACTGAAATATAAATTACACTGGAAAGTAAAGGCTTCGCCTTTATTGAAGAATAGAGATAACTGGTTCTCAACTCTGGACCGCGGTTTAAAAATTGACCGCGAGAATTGACCAAGAAATTGTAAAAACAAAAAAAAAATCACAATTTATGGAGAAAAGGATCCATTCCATTAATGAGTTGATGCATTATACATGAACAATTAATTAAATTCAAACTTGAAAAGATAACTGATAAATGAAAATTATAATAATAGTAATTATTATTATTGTATTTAATATTATTATTGTATTTATTATTATTGTTATTATTATTGTATTTATTATTATTATTATTATTATTATTATTATTATTATTATTATTATTATTATTATTATTATTTAGCGCCTGCATGCAGTGGTAGAAATTTTTTTTTTCAAAGAATAATGTGGCAAATCTGTACCATGTAGTGAAATATAACAATGATATACTTGATTGATCGTTCTAATTACTTCACCTTAGCCTCGACAACGTACATAACGCTGTAATATTAATAAACAAAAGTGAGAAACAAGATAAACGCGTTTTATGTCAACGGCTAACGCGTTTGTCTTTAACCATGATTAAGATATTCATTCGTGTTTGTAAATATCGATGAAACATGGTTTGTTTAGAGAACCAGTTGGATAGTGTTATCATAAAACTGATGGTAGCCACTGTGTGTTAGAGATGCTAAAGATTCATTTAAGAACCATTGGCCACTTTAAAATGTAAATTCTCTTACTAGCAACTCTGGTCCTTAAAAGATTGCCCAAATTTGTCTTGGTCATCAACCCGATCATCCAGACTATATTACAAACACTAAGCACCGACCAAATTATACTTTGACAAAGAGAGGTATATGAAGAGTCTTTGAGAAGATTAAAGTCAGGCTCCGGGGGGGGGGGGGAATGTTGATATGTTGTAGAACTAAGACAGAAAAAAGTTGCGAAAAACTGGGGAACGGTGAATGAGATACAGATTTTTTAATATTTAAAAACTGGGGGAATAAGATGTAAAAATGGGCAGTTACGCCTGGGCAGTTACGCCCCTTTTTCCCCCAGTTTTTAAATATTAAAAAATCTGTATCTCTTTCACCGTTCCCCAGTTTTTCGTCAAACAACTTTTTTTTCTGTCTTAGAAAAATCAGTTCTACAACATATCAAAAAAAATTTTTTTTCCTCCGGAGCCTGACTTTAAAGGTTTTTATCAGAAGAATAGGCGGTGATGCCTTTGCATACAAATTATTTGAGTTAGAACTCCAACTCAGTTCTTCATTTACCCAGACACCAAGATACTTAACAAAGGAACATGAACTTGATTTTAGTTCTCTATTCTGGTATTGAGCCCTGTCCTAGTAAAAAAATAGTAAAGTTCAACAGTAGTAGTAGGCCAATATATATAATATAATATTATCGTTCGGTGCACCTTTGATGTTTCTACTCATGCCGTGTTATTTTGTTAAAGCAACATTGTTTTTTCCGTCTGTCATTGTATTTTCCGTCTGTCATTGTATTTTCCGTCTGTGATAATTTTTGTCCAAGTCAAATGGTCTACAAAGTAATTCGTCAGATATTACTTTAAAAGACAATGACGGAAAACCGTCGGACAAACAGTTGACTCGTTGAGCAATGTAAATGTTAGGAGCGAGATTGATTGCCAACGCTATGTCACCACCTTTGCTAACAGGTTACACGCATCAAGGCGTACATTATGCATTGATTGATGGATATACGGGTTTTGGTAAACGCAAAGGTATCAATCTTTTAAACTGTAACCGACCTTGAGTACATTCGCTTGGGGGATTTTTGTCACTTATACCCGACCCTTCTATTACTGTAGGTGTCAATATGTCTATATTGGATGTATCCATATTTTGTTTAACTACTTTTCTTTCTTTCTCTCTTTCTTTCTTTCTTTCTTTCTTTCTCTCTTTCTTTCTTTCTTTCTTTCACATCATGGAGGAAATCAATTGTACGAACAGAGGTAATTGAAAATTGTCCAAATGTTGTGTTTCCTTTTGATGATAGAATAAACTGACGTGTTTGTCTCTGTTTACACTAGCACGATTCGGATGGACAGGAAAGACTCGGATGTCTGTCCCGTGGTCTCATCATCTTTTGCGAAACGAATTGATGTTGAGCTGCGTTGGCGTACAGTACGTCAACACGCAGCAGCCTACATTTGCATAGATTTTCGCGTCCAAATAACTCTAGTGTGAACGAAAATTTAATGAGAAGACCAATCACTTCTAATTACCTAGCTCAAGCGTTAACCTTATTAGGTACTCGTATAATGTACGGTCTGCACACAACATTCGCACAAACCAACATCATACCTAAGTTAACATACATAATCTCCTCTACATTGATGCAAATATCAATCTGCCCGTTAATCACTATTAATGTTCACGGTAATTACGCAATTTGCTGGGCGTAGAATTTGCAAAACTATTAGGACGCGACTGAAAGAAACTGAAATTCAATTAGATGTACAATCGTAGGATCTGAATGATCACATTTGCAACCCATCTCTTAGATTGAATTTGAAGAGATTAAATGCATGTGCGATGATTATTTACCGCGAACTAGGCTTAACATACCGCAGGGAGTGTAAACAAGTTGTTTGTCTTCTTTGTCGTCTTTCCTATTCACACTGTAAAACAATCTACCGCTAGACTATATATAAATAAATGAAGATATGATAATACTGGTTATTTTTTACTCATGTGGATGTTATAACAAAGACGTATAAAGATCTTTCCGCTTTTTATTTATTGGATGTGATTTGCAGTCCGTCAGAGAAAATGGAATGAAATAATAGATAGTGATGGATGCTATGTTTGGGAACCATTCAGCTGTTGAAATTATGAAGATAAACTTGTATATTTTCTTAAAGGAGAATGAATTTTCGTCAGCAATAATGCTTTAAGGAGTTGTTATAAATTTTGTAACGTACGTGTATTTAATAAGTTCAGGGAAAAATTGAAATGAATTGATCCATCCCTACTCTGACAACTTTCATCTGCTAAAGTTTTTTTTCGATGTATGAAATAAGATAAATAGCTCTTTCATTTTCATTTTTGTATTTTATTTTATAATTTTTGTTTTTTTAATGATATTAGCTTTGTATGTAAACACATAGTTTATGAGCGTGTGTCACCAACATAAAAGAGTCTTGGCAAGAAGTATATTTAATTATTATTATTATTATTATTATTATTATTATTATTATTATTATTATTATTATTATTATTATTAACACTCAGTCTTCATCGATATGTGCTCAAACCTTGAAGTATACATAATAATAATTATTTTTCTAATGCTAGTCAGTTCAAACAAAATATACCAGTTTCCTTTAATGATATTGTTAACCAAGTTTTATGGGGTAATAGATAGATAGATAGATTTAGATTTAATTTTAAGCACAATTGGATATCTGAAAATATCTGTGTCATAAATGCAATTCCGACTGAATGGAGGAATAAGATACTGAATATGACGTCTAAGCAGGTATATACATTATTAATAAACACAAACTCAATTAAATCCCTAGCGGAACTTAAATGGGAAATACAGTTTGGTATTGACTCCATAGCGTGGGGTAATGTGTGGAAGGAGAAAATTAAAGATAGACGATTAGCACAATTTAAATTCAAGTTACTCCACAGAATTTGGCCAACAAACGAAAGATTTTATATAAATGGAAAATTAAGAATTGTGATTCATGTCATATTTTAGATGAAGAACACATGTTGGCGAATTAAAAAAAAATATGTTGCTTGGAACAGGCTGTAATAACACCAATGGATTGTACACATTATAATATAATATAATATAATATAATATAATATAATATAATATAATATAATATAATATAATATAATATAATATAATATAATATAATATAATATAATATAATATAATATAATATAATATAATAATATAGTCAATCATCTTCTGTTCCAGTATGTTACCATAACCAAATGGCAAAATACTACTGAAAGTCCGTAGGGAAATGCGTGAAACAGCTTTATTTTAAAATCATTTTAAAGATCCCTTTATTCTACACTTAGCTGTAATTCGATTAGGACCTATTAGCTGGTCTTACAAATTCAGTTATTCGATGTCGATATGTAGTAAACCTAATCGAATTTTATGTAGTTTACAAGGAATCTATAGTGTACCATAATAGTGTTAATTAATTCCAATGAGCAGTACTAAATGGATCTAGCTACAAAGTTAGCTATTTTTTTTTATGGTAGTAAATCCCGGGAGGGACATATACAGTACTATACGGTATGCATCGTTGCCGGTCGACTGTCCGTCAGCCGGAGCATAAACTAGAGCCTTAGTGCTATTATAATTTGGGATCTTGATCTGAATGCTGCTGTAACGCAAACACTACAAAATTAGTTTGTGTAGATTTTATAAGAAAGGATCAGTGCGGATTCACATCAGTTTCTCAAAATCTAGTGCATCTTTCTGATCTGTAATTTATTTCGATGTGTGGAAATCCCATTGGAATGTTGTAAATTAGCCTAGGTCTACATTGAAAATACCTACGCATTACGACAACAAGTATGAAACACTCATGAAGTGGTCATTTTTGAAAGTAGAAATAATGTGCATGAAGTCGCATACCTATTTATTATGACGTAAAGGCATGAGATAAGTCCAATGTGTGTCACATTATTTGCATTAAACTTTCTTTGAATATTGACCTGCCATTTATAGAGGGCGCTAACTCAAAGCTGGCATTAGCTGGCATGAGACTGACGGCGAGAGCTGTTATGCATTTAAAACGTGTGTTACATCTTATGGTAATGCTGTAAATATATATAAATAAATCTGAATCTGAGAATATGAAAAAATAGCCACATATCATTTATCTATTTGTTTATATAATAAATGTTTAACATACCGATACCCAACAGCCCCATAAGCCAGTGAATGAGTAGTTAATAATAATAATAATAATAATAATAATAATAATAATAATAATAATAATAATAAACCATTAACAAAATAAGTAAAAACTAAGTAAACTAGGTAAGCCTAGATATTAATGCAGAAGTCAAAATTAAATATAGCATAATACAAGTGATATGGAATATAACAAGGTGTACATAAAGTAATGGAACGGGAATACGGTGGTATAAAAAAAAGTCAAGTGTGTGTGAATGTGTAATCGCCCATGTCACGATTAAGGCCTAAAATGTGAGTATTGAATTTGATAATGAGTTTGAGCTCTGAGCGTCTTCTATGGTCAAGAGATGGAAAATTGTTAGCCAGCAGAACACATCGGATGTTGTCAATGGAGTGGCCAGGGGAGTTAAAGTGTTCAGCGACAGGGAACCCCTTGCTCTTCGGACGGACTGTTTGTGGTTATTAAACCGGAGTCTAAATTTAGTTCCAGTTTCGCCTATATAAGAGCCATGATCACAGATATTGCACATGAGGAGATAAATAACGTTCGAAGAGTCACAGGTGAGGGGAGGGGGATTGATAGAAGAAGAGGTGTGTGGGAGCCTAACAACGCTGTCGGTGACGAGGTGCTTGCATACTTTACAGCGTGGTTTGTTGCATTCAATATTACCATGAAGTCGGGTTAGGGAGTAAATTGGACGACGTGAGGATAGACTTGGGGTTGGGGGGTTGGCGGTTAGCGAGTAAGGGAGGGTTGGATACAGATTTTTTTTATATTAGGGTCCTGTCGAAGGGTACGAAAATCTTTTTTGATAGTGTTGGCCAACTTGGTGGTATGAGAGTTGAAGTTAAAAACTAATGATATACGGTCAGAATCAGATTTGGATTTAGGGTTTAAAAGTTCAGAGCGGGGGCGTGAGACTGCCTTAACTTAAGGGTCTGGGATTTAATAATTTTAAAGGGGTAGTCACTGTTAAGAAAGTGTTTGGTAAGGGAGCATATGTGGGCTTTGTAGTCAGCTGGGTCAGAGCAAATGCGCTTAATACGGAGACACTGGCTATATATGATAGATTTCTTCAGGTGGGAGCTTCGATAGTTGAGATATTGGTGGCTGTCAGTAGGTTTAGAATAGAGCGTGGTAAAGAGGCGTTGGTTAGTAATATTAACTGTCACATCAAGGAAGGGATGTGGGAGGGCGAATATTCAAGAGTGAATTTAATATGGGGATAAAAACTGTTGGCGTACTTCTCGAAGTCGAGGAGAGCATCAACACCAAGGTCGCAGGTTCGAATCCCGTCGGAGGCATTTTATTACACAATGACTTTTATAGGACTTTATTCGTTGAAATGCCTACGATGTTCCACCATGTCCTTATTTAAACACTGTATATGTACCTTTGATCATATATATATTATATATATATATATATATATATAGGTTTGAAAGGCAAATGGGAAAACCCATAAAACAGCAAACGGCCATATAATGCAAAACAATTTAAAATTAAAATTAAAACGGGACAGTAGAGAAAATCCGATCAGAATGACAAAATAAGCTAAGTATCCACTGGAAGGAATCCCAATATCTGCAGACGGATCCGTTTCGGCCTTCCAGGCCTCATCAGTGCAGCTAGGGTACAGACCCAAACTCTTATACACATCTAAGGTGAGCCTTGATGGCCTGTAGAAGCAATTGTTGAAACTTCTTTGTTATTGTACCATTGCAATTGTACATGCGTAGGCTGATAATACTAGTCAAGGAGGAGATCATTGCCACGTTGGCGAGCCTAGCTTAGGCCTAGGCCCATCTATTCTAGATCTAGGCCTAGGCCTAGCCTAGCCCCTATATAGAATCAGGGCCTAGGCCTAGGCCGCCACCATGTACGTAGTAGTTAGGCCTAGCCAGGCCGCATTGTCATTGCAGCCAGGCAGGCCTAGCTAGGCATATGCCTAGTCCTATATTATTACCTGGGATAGGGCCTAGGACCTATTCTTAAGGTACACCTACTATAAAGGTAGTACAGTACAGCAGGCCAGGCTAGGGCCTAGACTAAGCCTACCTTAAGCTAGGCCGGCCTCCCAACCATAGGCTAGGACAGATCATTTCGGTCGCGCTTCGTTTCGGTCGCGGTTTGTTTTCAACAAATGTATGGAGCGCCAATGGAGTTGCGAAAACGCCAAATTTAATATAAAAAAACTAGGCCTAATTATCATTGTGAGTTCGTCAATCGGTTTATCATACTTTTTTTATTTATGTTTTGTTGTCTTTCTACTATAGTAACAACATAGGCTACATAAAAGCATTGAATACTATTATTACTAAACTAAATTTCAATTAATATTATGGTATTTATAGGTTATTTTCTAGTTTGTTGCATTTCTAGTACCATTTCACTCTTTTATCTTACAACATAAGATATGTTACTACATAACGAATATTTATACAAATCAAACTTTTTATCAGGAAAAACCAGCCAACTCGTTATTTAAATTACTGTAACATTAGTTTATTAACAATTACTTTTATATTAGTATTAAAGTTTATTATTGTTACTATATTACTGTATCACTTGGTGCTATTTTTATTTTTTTACAGAAACAACGCAGATGTTACTAAGTTGACCGAGTTTGAGATACATTTTTTTTATATTCTGTTGCGATATATATCTGTCTCTTATACACATCTAGATGTGTATAAGAGACAGCATATGCTCCCTTACCAAACACTTTCTTAACAGTGACTACCCCTTTAAAATTATTAAATCCCAGACCCTTAAGGCAGCCTCACGCCCCAGCTCTGAACTTTTAAACCCTAAACCCAAATCGGATTCTGACCGTATACCATTAGTTTTTAACT